>NW_026280356.1:0-60134 GCF_023373465.1 Oncorhynchus keta | reverse complement strand
CTCCACATTGACTCTCTACCGTAATACCCTGTATATAGTCTCCACATTGACTCTACCGTAATACCCTGTATAGAGCCTCACATTCGACTCTCTACCGTAATACCCTGTATAGAGCCTCCACATTGACTCTCTACCGTAATAACCCTGTATATAGTCTCCACATTGACTTCCATATTGTTATTTTACCATGTAAAGTAAGGTAAGGTAAGACTGTAAGGTCTACTACACCTGTTGTATTCAGCATTTCACTGTCAGGTCTACTACACCTGTTGTATTCATGTGACAAATACAATTTGATTTGAACATTGACAAGACGGAGAAACCAGACATGCGCTACAAACAAAAGACAATGAAGAAATAGTACATTAAAACTGGTAAATCTAGTTGCATTTTGAACAAACCTCTAGTTGGTTAGAGCTGCAGGGTCATGGAGCAGGTTAAACCTCAGGGAGGCTTCTAGAAACACAACTGGCAGCTACGCCTGTATAACACACTTCATGACAGAACAGAAACCAGGCAACCACACAGTATAGTGTACTGGGGGAAACCAGGGTTACCAGAAACCAGGGGTTACCAGAAACCAGGTATTAACAGAATCCAGGTGTTAACAGAAACCAGGGTTACCAGAAACCAGGTGTTACCAGAAACCAGGGTTACCATCTCTCTCCACTACTGTGCTCTGGCTCCCACTGATTACTGCATATCAATACTGCACATCTTTCTCCACTACTGTGCTCTGGCTCCACTGATTCCTGCATAGACAGGCCTGGTTTGGGAATGGTCCTCATTAAGGAGACAGGCCTGGTTTGGGGAATGGTCCATCATTAAGGACCTAGGCCTGGTTTGGGGAATGGTACCTCATTAAGGAGACAGGCCTGGTTTGGGGAATGGTCCATCATTAAGGACACAGGCCTGGTTTGGGGAATGGTTCCTCATTAAGGAGACAGGCCTGGTTTGGGGAATGGTTCCTCATTAAGGTTGGTTTGGGGAATGGTCCCTCATTAAGGACACAGGCCTGGTTTGGGGTCCTCATTAAGGTTCCATCATTAAGGAGACAGGCCTGGTTTGGGGAATGGTTCCTCATTAAGGAGACAGGCCTGGTTTGGGGAATGGTCCCTCATTAAGGACACAGGCCTGGTTTGGGGAATGGTCCCTCATTAAGGAGACAGGCCTGGTTTGGGGAATGGTCCATCATTAAGGACACAGGCCTGGTTTGGGGAATGGTCCCTCATTTGGTTTAGGAGACAGGCCTGGTTTGGGGAATGGTCCCTCATTAAGGACACAGGAGACAGGCCTGGTTTGGGGAATGGTCCCTCATTAAGGATGGAGGCCTGGTTTGGGGAATGGTCCATCATTAAGGATGGAGGCCTGGTTTGGGGAATGGTCCTCATTAAGGACACAGGCCTGGTTTGGGGGATGGAGGCCTGGTTTGGGGAATGGTCCCTCATTAAGGACACAGGCCTGGTTTGGGGAATGGTCCTCATTAAGGAGACAGGCCTGGTTTGGGGAATGGTCCCTCATTATCAGGAGACAGGCCTGGTTTGGGGAATGGTCCCTCATTAAGGAGACAGGCCTGGTTTGGGGAATGGTCCATCATTAAGGAGACAGGCCTGGTTTGGGGAATGGTCCCTCTCATTAAGGAGACAGGCCTGGTTTGGGGAATGGTCCATCATTAAGAGACAGGCCTGGTTTGGGGAATGGTCCCTCATTAAGGATGGAGGCCTGGTTTGGGGAATGGTCCTCATTAAGGAGACAGGCCTGGTTTGGGGAATGGTCCCTCATTAAGGAGACAGGCCTGGTTTGGGGAATGGTCCCTCATTAAGGAGACAGGCCTGGTTTGGGGAATGGTACCTCATTAAGGAGACAGGCCTGGTTTGGGGAATGGTTCATCATTAAGGAGACAGGCCTGGTTTGGGGAATGGTCCTCATTAAGGAGACAGGCCTGGTTTGGGAATGGTCCTCATTAAGGAGACAGGCCTGGTTTGGGGAATTTCCCTCATTCCTCATTGGTTCCTCGCTTGGAACTGTTCTCTCAGAGATAATATATCTGAGAACAAGAAAACCTTCAGCTGATTAGAGCTTGAGACGACAACCCAAATATTAGAGCTGGTTAAACCTCAGGGAGAGAGAGAGAGAGATTTAGGTGCTAGTTCTCTGCCTCAGATAATCAGCTTGGTGGATAATGAGTAAGTGTCTGAGGGACTTTACAAGCTCTGAGAGCTATGATCCCTGTGTGACTGGGAGGACGAGGTACCGCATGGTGCTATGACACAATATGCTCCCCATCACAGATTAACACTGAGTGGGTTATTCTAGATTAGGAGTCTGCTGGCTATGCAGAGTAACACTGAGTAGGTTATTCTAGATTAGGAGTCTCCCCTCCTGGGGTCAGGTACCAGGTATGATGGCTATGCAGAGTAACACTGAGTAGGTTATTCTAGATTAGGAGTCTCCCCTCCTGGAGTCATGGTACCAGGTATGCTGGCTATGCAGAGTGTGTTATTATCTCATAGAGTCATGGTGTCAGGTATGCAGAGTGTGTTATTATCTCATAGAGTCATGGTACCAGGTATGCTGGCTATGCAGAGTGTGTTATTATCTCATAGAGTCATGGTGCCAGGTGTATGCTGGCTATGCAGAGTGTGTTATTATCTCATAGAGTCATGGTGCCAGGTATGCTGGCTAGAGTGTGTTATTATCTCATAGAGTCATGGTACCAGGTATGCTGGCTATGCAGAGTGTGTTATTATCTCATAGAGTCATGGTACCAGGTATGCTGGCTATGCAGAGTGTGTTATTATCTCATAGAGTCATGGTACCAGGTATGCTGGCTAGAGTGTGTTATTATCTCATAGAGTCATGGTACCAGGTATGCTGGCTATGCAGAGTGTGTTATTATCTCATAGAGTCATGGTACCAGGTATGCTGGCTATGGTACTCAGAGTATGGTACTGGGTATGCTGGCAGCAGAGTGTGTTATTATCTCATAGAGTCATGGTACCAGGTATGCTGCTATGCAGAGTGTGTTATTATCTCATAGAGTCATGGTACCAGGTATGCTGGCTATGCAGAGTGTGTTATTATCTCATAGAGTCATGGTACCAGGTATGCTGGCTATGCAGAGTGTGTTATTATCTCATAGAGTCATGGTACCAGGTATGCTGAGAGTGTGTTATTATCTCATAGAGTCATGGTACCAGGTATGCATGCAGAGTGTGTTATTATCTCATAGAGTCATGGTACCAGGTATGCTGGCTATGCAGAGTGTGTTATTATCTCATAGAGTCATGGTACCAGGTATGCTGGCTAGCAGAGTGTGTTATTATCTCATAGAGTCATGGTACCAGGTATGCTGCTAGGCAGAGTGTGTTATTATCTCATAGAGTCATGGTACCAGGTATGCTGCTAGGCAGAGTCTGTTATTATCTCATAGAGTCATGGTGCCAGGCAATGATAAACGGTGTCTAAATGCAGAGCAGGGAGAGCTGAAGAGTCTGTTATCATCTCATAGAGTTATGGTGCCACACAGCAATGATAACCACTAAATGTGACACAGCAGGGAGAGGAAGAGGCTCATCTTCCGGTTACTCCACTCTAACCACTAGGCTACCCTGCCGCCCCTCCACTCTAACCACTAGGCTACCCTGCCGCCCTCCACTCTAACCACTAGGCTACCCTGCCGCCCTCCACTCTAACCACTAGGCTACCCTGCCGCCCCTCCACTCTAACCACTAGTCTACCTGCCGCCCCTCCACTCTAACCACTAGGCTACCCTGCCGCCCCTCCACTCTAACCACTAGGCTACCCTGCCGCCCGAAACAGCAGGGAGAGGCTCATCTTCTTTCTCCTCCGTTTCAAAGCAGTGTCATCGAGAGAGTAAATATGAGTTAAGTTATCCTGACCCTGCTGACTGCTACCCCGTTACAGCTGTTAGAGGAGAGCTGCCAGTCAGTCAGTCAGTCAGTCAGTCAGGACCTGGAGGGCCACTTCCTGTTAACACACATTATATCCTGCTGACTGCTACCCCATTACAGCTGTTAGAGGAGAGCTGCCAGTCAGTCAGTCAGTCAGTCAGCCAACCAGTCAGTCAGGACCTGGAGGGCCACTTCCTGTTAACACACATTATATCCTGCTGACTGCTACCCCATTACAGCTGTTAGAGGAGAGCTGCCTGTCAGTCAGTCAGTCAGTCAGTCAGTCATTCAGCCAACCAGTCAGTCAGCCAACCAGTCAATCAGGACCTGGAGGGCCACTTCCTGTTAACACACATTATATCCTGCTGACTGCTACCCCATTACAGCTGTTAGAGGAGAGCTGCCAGTCAGCCAACCAGTCAGTCAGTCAGCCAGTCAGCCAGTCAGTCAGTCAGGACCTGGAGGGCCACTTCCTGTTAACACACATTATATCCTGCTGACTGCTACCCCATTACAGCTGTTAGAGGAGAGCTGCCTGTCAGTCAGTCAGTCAGTCAGTCATTCAGCCAACCAGTCAGTCAGTCAGTCATTCAGTCAGTCAACAGTCAGTCATTCAGCCAACCAGTCAGTTGGACCTCAGGAGTCAGTCAGCCAGCCAACCAGTCAGTCAGGACCTGGAGGGCCACTTCCTGTTAACACACATTATATCCTGCTGACTGCTACCCCATTACAGCTGTTAGAGGAGAGCTGCCAGTCAGCCAACCAGTCAGTCAGTAAGCCAGTCAGCCAGTCAGTCAGTCAGTGGAGGGCCACTTCCTGTTAACACACATTATATCCTGCTGACTGCTACCCCAATACAGCTGTTAGTCAGTCAGCCAGTCAGTCAGTCAGCCAACCAGTCAGTCAGGACCTGGAGGGCCACTTCCTGTTAACATACATTATACCCTGCTGACTGCTACCCCATTACAGCTGTTAGAGGAGAGCTGCCAGTCAGCCAGTCAGTCAGCCAGTCAGTCAGGACCTGGAGGGCCACTTCCTGTTAACACACATTATATCCTGCTGACTGCTACCCCATTACAGCTGTTAGAGGAGAGCTGCCAGTCAGTCAGTCAGTCAGTCATTCAGCCAACCAGTCAGTCAGTCAGTCATTCAGCCAACCAGTCAGTCAGTCAGTCATTCAGCCATCAGGACCTGGAGGGCCACTTCCTGTTAACAGCCATTATATCCTGCTGACTGCTACCCCATTACAGCTGTTAGAGGAGAGCTGCCAGTCAGTCAGTCAGTCAGTCAGCCAGCCAGTCAGCCAGTCAGTCAGTTAGTCAGCCAGCCAGTCAGCCAGTCAGTCAGTCAGTCAGCCAGTCAGCCAGTCAGTCAGTCAGTCAGTTAGTCAGCCATATATATAAATAAAACAGTGGAGGCTGGTGGGAGCCAGTCATCAGGAGGACAGGCTCAGAAGAAGAAGCCTGGAAGGAGGAGAGATGACTAGAAATTATCTGGTTGACAGTTTTAGTTGCGTAAATAGTAGAGGACCTTGTGCATTTCAGGTAAAATAACAACTCTGTTTATATCCCAGGACAAACTAGCAACAGCAAGCTAACTAGCTAAATAGGACAAATTATCTAGCAACTGCAAGCTGGTGGGAGGAGCTAAATAGGACAAATTATCTAGCAACTGCAAGAAGCTAGCTAAATAGGACAAATTATCTAGCAACTGCAAGCTCTAGCTAAATAGACAAATTATCTAGCAACTGCAAGCTAACGAGCTAAATAGGACAAATTATCTAACAACTGCAAGCTGTTTAAATAGGAGAAATTATCTAGCAACTGCAAGCTAACTAGCTAAATAGGACAAATTAGCTAGCAACAGCTAGCTAACTAGCTAAATAGGACAAATTAGCTAGCAACAGCAAGCTAACTAGCTAAATAGGACAAATTAGCTAGCAACAGCAAGCTAACTAGCTAAATAGGACAAATTAGCTAGCAACTGCAAGCTAACGAGCTAAATAGGACAAATTATCTAGCAACTGCAAGCTAGCTAGCTAAATAGGACAAATTAGCTAGTAACAGCAAGCTAGCGATCTAAATTGCGATAAATGTCTAATGCTTTTCGACCTGTCCCCAAATTAATATAGTTGGTTCAGAGTTTGTTATGATATTTCAGCCTGCGTGTCCTGGTCGCGTTTGGTGTTGGGGCGGGGGGGAGGGGACACACACAATCAATTTGCGGACGACGGACGCGCGGTTCGGGCATTATGTCAGAAATCTCAGTGAAGAAGTGACTTGACTCCTACACCTTCCTGCGCTGTAATAAGCTGTAATGATGTTGAAACCTAGAGACAGACTGATCTAGAACTGGTACAGTAGGATCATGTAGCTCAGTAAGACTGACGAAGGGTGAGCTGTTGAATGACTCATGTAGCTCAGCTCAGCCTCTCAGGTTTTGCGATCTGGAATCCCGTGTCAGATTTAGCCAGTAGAAGAGTTATTTAGCCAGTAGAAGGATTATTTAGCCCATGTAAACACAGTATTGTCGGTCACTCTACACCCCAGACACAGGTCAACACCCCAGACACAGGTCACTCTACACCCCAGACACAGGTCACTCTACACCCCAGACACAGGTCACTCTACACCCCAGACACAGGTCACTCTACACCCCAGACACAGGTCACTCTACACCCCAGACACAGGTCACTCTACACCCCAGACACACTCTACACCCCAGACACAGGTCACTCTACACCCCAGACACAGGTCACTCTACACCCCAGACACAGGTCACTCTACACCCCAGACACAGGTCACTCTACACACCCTCTAGACATAGGTCACTCTACACCCCAGACATAGGTCAGACATAGTCACTCTACACCCCAGACACAGGTCACCACCCCAGACACAGGTCACTCTACACCCCAGACATAGGTCACTCTACACCCCAGACATAGGTCACTCTACACCCCAGACATAGGTCACTCTACACCCCAGACAGAGGTCACTCTACACCCCAGACACAGGTCACTCTACACCCCAGACATAGGTCACTCTACACCCCAGACACAGGTCACTCTACACCCCAGACAATGCTGCTGGTTTCACTACAATAGTTGACAAACCCTGATCTTCCCCAGGCTGCTCTCCGGTGTTATTGACTGTCTTTGTTGTGTACTCAGTCAGACATGCTGAAACACTCCCCAGTAGATTAATGACAGGCTGGCTGGCTGGCTGGCTGGCTGGCTGGCAGGCAGGCAGGCTGGCTGGCAGGCAGGCAGGCTGGCTGAAGGACCGGCTGGCCCATCCCAGGGTGTACGACAGACCTGGGTTCAGAAACTACCTAAAATCTTTTTAAATCGTTTTATGGTTTGATCTAGCCTGCCTAGAGTGCCATATCTAGCCTGCCTAGAGTGCCATATCTAGCCTGCCTAGAGTGCCATATCTAGCCTGCCTAGAGTGCCATATCTAGCCTGCCTAGAGTGCCATATCTAGCCTGCCTAGAGTGCCATATCAAGCCTGCCTAGAGTGCCATATCTAGCCTGCCTAGAGTGCCATATCTAGCCTGCCTAGAGTGCCATATCTAGCCTGCCTAGAGTGCCATATCTAGCCTGCCTAGAGTGCCATATCTAGCCTGCCTAGAGTGCCATATCTAGCCTGCCTAGAGTGCCAGTCTGCAGTTTTGGGACGTCTCTATTGGCTCATTAAGCCAGGCAAGCTCAATGAAGCACATTTAACATATTTCAACTAATTTCAAATAGTATTTGAACCTGGCAGTCCCAGCCCAGGGTGGAGGTGTTGTGCTCAGGCCTGCTCTGCTGAAGTGATGTCATGCTCTCTGTTTACTGTGGGTGATAGACAGTACAGACTGTCAGGTCCTGTGTTTACTCTGGGTGATAGACAGTACAGCCTGTCAGGTCCTGTGTTTACTCTGGGTGATAGACAGTACAGACTGTCAGGTCCTGTGTTTACTGTGGGTGATAGACAGTACAGCCTGTCAGGTCCTGTGTTTACTCTGGGTGATAGACAGTACAGCCTGTCAGGTCCTGTGTTTACTCTGGGTGATAGACAGTACAGCCTGTCAGGTCCTGTGTTTACTCTGGGTGATAGACAGTACAGACTGTCAGGTCCTGTGTTTACTCTGGGTGATAGACAGTACAGCCTGTCAGGTCCTGTGTTTACTCTGGGTGATAGACAGTACAGACTGTCAGGTCCTGTGTTTACTCTGGGTGATAGACAGTACAGCCTGTCAGGTCCTGTGTTTACTCTGGGTGATAGACAGTACAGCCTGTCAGGTCCTGTGTTTACTCTGGGTGATAGACAGTACAGCCTGTCAGGTCCTGTGTTTACTCTGGGTGATAGACAGTACAGACTGTCAGGTCCTGTGTTTACTCTGGGTGATAGACAGTACAGACTGTCAGGTCCTGTGTTTACTCTGGGTGATAGACAGTACAGACTGTCAGGTCCTCACTGTGTTTACAGACTGTCAAGTCCTGTGTTTACTCTGGGTGATGCCCTCAGTAGGCCTGTGTTTACAGTACAGCCCTGTCAGGTCCTGTGTTTACTCTGGGTGATGTAGTAGACAGCCAGAGTTATAACAGCCCTCACTGTAACTAACAGGCCGTACTCAGAGTTATAACAGCCCTCACTGTAACTAACAGGCCGTACTCCAGAGTTATAACAGCCCTCACTGTAACTAACAGGCCGTACTCAGAGTTATAACAGCCCTCACTGTAACTAACAGGCCGTACTCAGCCAGAGTTATAACAGCCCTCACTGTAACTAACAGGCCGTACTCAGCCAGAGTTATAACAGCCCTCACTGTAACTAACAGGCCGTACTCAGAGTTATAACAGCCCTCACTGTAACTAACAGGCCGTACTCAGCCAGAGTTATAACAGCCCTCACTGTAACTAACAGGCCGTACTCAGAGTTATAACAGCCCTCACAGTAACTAACAGGCCGTACTCAGCCAGAGTTATAACAGCCCTCACTGTAACTAACAGGCCGTACTCAGAGTTATAACAGCCCTCACTGTAACTAGCAGGCCGTACTCAGCCAGAGTTATAACAGCCCTCACTGTAACTAACAGGCCGTACTCAGAGTTATAACAGCCCTCACTGTAACTAACAGGCCGTACTCAGCCAGAGTTATAACAGCCCTCACTGTAACTAACAGGCCGTACTCAGAGTTATAACAGCCCTCACTGTAACTAACAGGCCGTACTCAGCCAGAGTTATAACAGCCCTCACTGTAACTAACAGGCCGTACTCAGAGTTATAACAGCCCTCACTGTAACTAACAGGCCGTACTCAGCCAGAGTTATAACAGCCCTCACTGTAACTAACAGGCCGTACTCAGCCAGAGTTATAACAGCCCTCACTGTAACTAGCAGGCCGTACTCAGCCAGAGTTATAACAGCCCTCACTGTAACTAACAGGCCGTACTCAGCCAGAGTTATAACAGCCCTCACTGTAACTAACAGGCCGTACTCAGCCAGAGTTATAACAGCCCTCACTGTAACTAACAGGCCGTACTCAGAGTTATAACAGCCCTCACTGTAACTAACAGGCCTTACTCAGCCAGAGTTATAACAGCCCTCACTGTAACTAACAGGCCGTACTCACAGCCCTCACTGTAACTAGCAGGCCGTACTCAGAGTTATAACAGCCCTCACTGTAACTAACAGGCCGTACTCAGAGTTATAACAGCCCTCACTGTAACAGGCCAGAGTTATAACAGCCCTCACTGTAACTAGCAGGCCGTACTCAGAGTTATAACAGCCCTCACTGTAACTAACAGGCCGTACTCAGCCAGGGGAGAATGCAGCCAACAGCTTCAGACCGCTGATCACTATCTATGTAAGGAGATATGTGTGTGTGTGTGTGTGTGTGTGTGTGTGTGTGTGTGTGTGTGTGTGTGTGTGTGTGTGTGTGTGTGTGTGTGTGTGTGTGTGTGTGTGTGTGTGTGTGTGTGTGTGTGTGTGTGTGTGTGTGTGTGTGTGCTGTGTGTATCAACTGTGTGTGTGTGTGTTAATGGTGTGTGTGTGTGCTCCATCAGGACGAAGCAGCACCGTGTGCCCCGGTGCGTGTGTGTGTTGTGTGTGTCCCTGTGTGTGTGTGTGTGTGTGTGTGTGTAACATCCCCCTGCCCTTAATGGTAACACCACAGCTCCATCAGGACGAAGCAGCACCGAGCCCCAGGCGGTGCAGTTACCCAGCCTCCCCTCACATCCCCCCTGCCCTCCTCTCTAACACCACAGCTCCATCAGGACGAAGCAGCACCGAGCCCCAGGCGGTGCAGTTACCCAGCCTCCCCTCACATCCCCCCTGCCCTCCTCTCTAACACCACAGCTCCATCAGGACGAAGCAGCACCGAGCCCCAGGCGGTGCAGTTACCCAGCCTCCCCTCACATCCCCCCTGCCCTCCTCTCTAACACCACAGCTCCATCAGGACGAAGCAGCACCGAGCCCCAGGCGGTGCAGTTACCCAGCCTCCCTCACATCCCCCTGCCCTCCTCTCTAACACCACAGCTCCATCAGGACGAAGCAGCACCGAGCCCCATGCGGTGCAGTTACCCAGCCTCCCCTCACATCCCCCCTGCCCTCCTCTCTAACACCACAGCTCCATCAGGACGAAGCAGCACCGAGCCCCGGGCGGTGCAGTTACCCAGCCTCCCCTCACATCCCCCCTGCCCTCCTCTCTAACACCACAGCTCCATCAGGACGAAGCAGCACCGAGCCCCGGGCGGTGCAGTTACCCAGCCTCCCCTCACATCCCCCCTGCCCTCCTCTCTAACACCACAGCTCCATCAGGACGAAGCAGCACCGAGCCCCGGGCGGTGCAGTTACCCAGCCTCCCCTCACATCCCCCCTGCCCTCCTCTCTAACACCACAGCTCCATCAGGACGAAGCAGCACCGAGCCCCGGGCGGTGCAGTTACCCAGCCTCCCTCACATCCCCCTGCCCTCCTCTCTAACACCACAGCTCCATCAGGACGAAGCAGCACCGAGCCCCAGGCGGTGCAGTTACCCAGCCTCCCTCACATCCCCCTGCCCTCCTCTCTAACACCACAGCTCCATCAGGACGAAGCAGCACCGAGCCCTACCTCAGGGCGGTGCAGTTACCCAGACTCCTCACATCCCCCTGCCCTCCTCTCTAACACCACAGCTCCATCAGGACGAAGCAGCACCGAACCCCGGCGGTGCAGTTACCCAGCCTCCCCTCACATCCCCCTGCACTCCTCTCTCTAACACCACAGCTCCATCAGGACGAAGCAGCACCGACCCCAGGCGGTGACAGTTACCCAGCCTCCCCTCACATCCCCCTATCCCTCCTCAGTTTACCACAGCTCCATCAGGACAAAGCAGCACCGAGCCCCGGGCGGTGCAGTTACCCAGCCTCCCCTCACATCCCCCTGCCCTCCTCTCTAACACCACAGCTCCATCAGGACGAAGCAGCACCGGCCCCAGGCGGTACAGTTACCCAGTTTCCCCTCACATCCCCCTGCCCTCCTCTCTAACACCACAGCTCCATCAGGACAGTAGTAGCACCGAGCCCCGGGCGGTGCAGTTACCCAGCCTCCCCTCACATCCCCCTGCCCTCCTACTACCTCTCAGTCCTTAACACCACAGCTCCATCAGGACGAAGCAGCACCGAGCCCCGGGCGGTGCAGTTACCCAGCCTCCCCTCACATCCCCCTGCCCTCCTCTCTAACACCACAGCTCCATCAGGACGAAGCAGCACCGACCCCAGGCGGTGCAGTTACCCAGCCTCCCTCACATCCCCCCCTGCCCTCCTCTCTAACACCACAGCTCCATCAGGACAAAGCAGCACCTAGCCCCGGGCGGTGCAGTTATACTGCCTCCCCTCAGTTTAGACAGTAGTATACTGGACTCCTATCTAACACCTCAGCTTAGACAGTAGTATACTGGACCTATCTACTACCTCAGTTTAGACAGTAGTACCTGGACCTATCTACTACCTCAGTTTAGACAGTAGTATACTGGACCTATCTACTAACACCACAGTCCATCAGGACAAAGCAGCACCGAGTAGTATACTGGACCTATCTACTGACACCTCAGTTGGAAACATTACAGGGATTTTATGGACCTAAACATTCTGCCATCTCACATGGTGAACAGTAGTTTACTGTAGTATCTACTACCTCAGTTTAGGCAGTAGTACACTGGACCTATCTACTACCTCAGTTTAGACAGTAGTATACTGGAACTATCTACTACCTCAGTTTAGACAGTAGTATACTGGAACTATCTACTACCTCAGTTTAGATACAGCACCGACTACTAGCAGTATGGACCTATCTACTACCTCAGGCCGACAGTAGTACGACTGTAGGCCTATCTACTACCTCAGTTTAGACAGTAGTACCTGACCAGGCATCTACTACACTCAGTTTAGGCAGTAGGCCGATACAGCACCGATCTACTACCTCAGTTTAGACAGTAGTAGGCCTGACACAATCTACTACCTCAGTTTCAGACGGACCCAGTACACTGGACCTAAACCTGGACTAAACACATATCAGTTTGTTTTCAAATGCCTGTCTACTATCTAATCGGCACCTGGGAAACCAGTTTAAGGAGAACAAAGACAGGTCAATAATTAGCTCTGTGACTACCTCAAATGTTCAGTCCTCAGAACAAAGACAGGTCAATAATTACTGGACTACCTCAACTGTTCAGTCCCATCAGAACAAAGACAGGTCAATAATTAGCTCTGTGACTACCTCAACTGTTCAGTCCAATCAGAACAAAGACAGGTCAATAATTAGCTCTGTGACTACCTCAACTTTTCAGTCCAATCAGAACAAAGACAGGTCAATAATTAGCTCTGTGACTACTGGACTGTTCTACTACCCTCAGTTTAGACAGGTCAATAATTATCTCTGTGACTACTCTACAACTGTTCAGTCCCATGCAGTAGGATCAGAACAAAGACAGTAGTCAATAATGTAGCTCTGTGACTACCTCAACTGTTCAGTCCCTCTGTGCAAAGGTGTCAATGCTTAGCTCTGTGCTACCTGCAACTGTGCTGTCCTCTGTGCAAAGGTGCTCTGTGCTTAGTGCTCTGTGACTACCTGTGCTGTGGTGCTGTGGTGCTCTGTGCTGTGGTGCTCTGTGCTGTGGTTAGCTCTGTGCTGTGCTGTGGTGCTCTGTTCAGTCCCATCAGTGGTGCTGTGGTGCTCAGGTCAATAATGCTCTGTGACTACCTCAACTGTTGCAGTCCAATCAGAACAAAGACAGGTGCAATAATGGCTCTGTGACTACCTGCTCTGTTCAGTCCCATCAGAACAAAGTGGGTGCTCTGTGCTCTGGTGACTACCTCAACTGTTCAGTGTCAGAACAAAGACAGGCAATAATGCTCTGTGCTGTGGTGCTGTGTGCAATCAGGTGCAAAGACAGGTGCAATAATTAGCTCTGTGACTGTGGTGCTCAGTCCCATCAGAACAAAGACAGGTGCAATAATTGCTCTGGTGACTACTGTGCTGTTCAGTCCCATCAGAACAAAGACTGGTCAATAATTGTGCTCTGGTGCTACCTGTGCTGTTCAGTGCTCTGTGCAAAGTGGTCAATAATTAGCTCTGTGACTTGTGCTGTTCAGTCCAATCAGAACAAAGACAGGTCAATAATTAGCTCTGTGATATGTCAACTGTTCAGTCCAATGCAACAAAGACAGGTCAATAATTAGCTCTGGTGACTACACTCAACTGTTCAGTCCAATCAGAACAAAGACAGGTCAATAATTAGCTCTGTGACTAGGCCGATACAGCACTGTTCAGTCCGATCAGAACAAAGGCAGGTCAATAATTACCTCTGGCAGTAGGCCTCAACTGTTCAGTCCAATCAGCACAAAGACAGGTCAATAATTAGCTCTGTGACTACACTCAACTGGCAGTCCAATCAGAACAAAGACAGGCAATAATTAGCTCTGTGACTACCTCAACTGTTCAGTCCAATCAGAACAAAGACAGGCAATAATTAGCTCTGTGAGGCAGTAGGCCGATACAGCACTGTGCAGGCAGTAGAACAAAGACAGGTCAATAATTAGCTCTGACTACCTCAACTGTTCAGTCCCATCAGAACAAAGACAGGTCAATAATTAGCTCTGTGACTACCTCAACTGTTCAGTCCAATCAGAACAAAGACAGGTCCGATAATTAGCTCTGTGACTACCTCAACTGTTCAGTCCCATCAGAACAAAGACAGGTCAATAATTAGCTCTGTGACTACCTCAACTGTTCAGTCCCATCAGAACAAAGACAGGTCAATAATTAGCTCTGTGACTACCTCAACTGTTCAGTCCAATCAGAACAAAGACAGGTCAATAATTAGCTCTGTGACTTCCTCAACTGTTCAGTCCCATCAGAACAAAGACAGGTCAATAATTAGCTCTGTGACTACCTCAACTGTTCAGTCCCATCAGAACAAAGACAGGTCAATAATTAGCTCTGTGACTACCTCAACTGTTCAGTCCCATCAGAACAAAGACAGGTCAATAATTAGCTCTGTGACTACCTCAACTGTTCAGTCCCATCAGAACAAAGACAGGTCAATAATTAGCTCTGTGACTACCTCAACTGTTCAGTCCCATCAGAACAAAGACAGGTCAATAATTAGCTCTGTGACTACCTCAACTGTTCAGTCCAATCAGAACAAAGACAGGTCAATAATTAGCTCTGTGACTACCTCAACTGTTCAGTCCCATCAGAACAAAGACAGGTCAATAATTAGCTCTGTGACTACCTCAACTGTTCAGTCCAATCAGAACAAAGACAGGTCAATAATTAGCTCTGTGACTACCTCAACTGTTCAGTCCCATCAGTAGAATAAGAGCAGACAGCATATGGTCAGACTGAGACCACCTTAAACAACACAGATTATATCCCACCCTGGACGATAATCTTGGTAATTAGAGGGAGTTTAGCTGCTGCTCAATCTGTGCCATTATATAAACAGAGTTTAGAAGGATGGCACTGTTTGTTTGGAGCGTGGCTTTTTGGTATACAGCATTCAAGTGTTTACCCATCTCCATCTGGTTAGTCTAATATACCATCTGGTTAGTCTAATATACCATCTGGTTAGTCTAATATACCATCTGGTTAGTCTAATTTACCATCTGGTTAGTCTAATATACCATCTGGTTAGTCTGATTTACCATCTGGTTAGTCTAATATACCATCTGGTTAGTCTAATATACCATCTGGTTAGTCTAATATACCATCTGGTTAGTCTAATATACCATCTGGTTAGTCTAATATACCATCTGGTTAGTCTAATATACCATCTGGTTAGTCTAATATACCATCTGGTTAGTCTAATATACCATCTGGTTAGTCTAATATACCATCTGGTTAGTCTAATATACCATCTGGTTAGTCTAATTTACCATCTGGTTAGTCTAATATACCATCTGGTTAGTCTAATATACCATCTGGTTAGTCTAATATACCATCTGGTTAGTCTAATATACCATCTGGTTAGTCTAATATACCATCTGGTTAGTCTAATTTACCATCTGGTTAGTCTAATATACCATCTGGTTAGTCTAATATACCATCTGGTTAGTCTAATATACCATCTGGTTAGTCTAATTTACCATCTGGTTAGTCTAATATACCATCTGGTTAGTCTAATATACCATCTGGTTAGTCTAATATACCATCTGGTTAGTCTAATATACCATCTGGTTAGTCTAATATACCATCTGGTTAGTCTAATATACCATCTGGTTAGTCTAATATACCATCTGGTTAGTCTAATATACCATCTGGTTAGTCTAATTTACCATCTGGTTAGTCTAATTTACCATCTGGTTAGTCTAATTTACCATCTGGTTAGTCTAATTTACCATCTGGTTAGTCTAATATACCATCTGGTTAGTCTAATATACCATCTGGTTAGTCTAATATACCATCTGGTTAGTCTAATATACCATCTGGTTAGTCTAATATACCATCTGGTTAGTCTAATATACCATCTGGTTAGTCTAATATACCATCTGGTTAGTCTAATATACCATCTGGTTAGTCTAATATACCATCTGGTTAGTCTAATATACCATCTGGTTAGTCTAATATACCATCTGGTTAGTCTAATATACCATCTGGTTAGTCTAATATACCATCTGGTTAGTCTAATTTACCATCTGGTTAGTCTAATATACCATCTGGTTAGTCTAATTTACCATCTGGTTAGTCTAATATACCATCTGGTTAGTCTAATATACCATCTGGTTAGTCTAATTTACCATCTGGTTAGTCTAATTTACCATCTGGTTAGTCTAATTTACCATCTGGTTAGTCTAATTTACCATCTGGTTAGTCTAATTTACCATCTGGTTAGTCTGATTTACCATCTGGTTAGTCTAATTTACCATCTGGTTAGTCTAATTTACCATCTGGTTAGTCTAATTTACCATCTGGTTAGTCTAATTTACCATCTGGTTAGTCTAATTTACCATCTGGTTAGTCTAATTTACCATCTGGTTAGTCTAATATACCATCTGGTTAGTCTAATTTACCATCTGGTTAGTCTAATTTACCATCTGGTTAGTCTAATATACCATCTGGTTAGTCTAATATACCATCTGGTTAGTCTAATATACCATCTGGTTAGTCTAATATACCATCTGGTTAGTCTAATATACCATCTGGTTAGTCTAATATACCATCTGGTTAGTCTAATATACCATCTGGTTAGTCTAATATACCATCTGGTTAGTCTAATTTACCATCTGGTTAGTCTAATTTACCATCTGGTTAGTCTAATATACCATCTGGTTAGTCTAATATACCATCTCCATCTGGTTAGTCTAATATACCATCTGGTTAGTCTAATATACCATCTGGTTAGTCTAATATACCATCTGGTTAGTCTAATTTACCATCTGGTTAGTCTAATATACCATCTGGTTGGTCTGATTTACCATCTGGTTAGTCTAATATACCATCTGGTTAGTCTAATTTACCATCTGGTTAGTCTAATATACCATCTGGTTAGTCTAATATACCATCTGGTTAGTCTAATATACCATCTGGTTAGTCTAATTTACCATCTGGTTAGTCTAATATACCATCTGGTTAGTCTAATATACCATCTGGTTAGTCTAATTTACCATCTGGTTAGTCTAATATACCATCTGGTTAGTCTAATATACCATCTGGTTAGTCTAATATACCATCTGGTTAGTCTGATTTACCATCTGGTTAGTCTAATTTACCATCTGGTTAGTCTAATTTACCATCTGGTTAGTCTAATTTACCATCTGGTTAGTCTAATTTACCATCTGGTTAGTCTATAGGGCATCTGGTTAGTCTATACCATCTGGTTAGGAATACCATCTGGTTAGTCTAAGTTACCATCTGGTTAGGGCTCTGGTCTATAGTAGTACCATCTGGTTAGGGCTCTAATTATAGTACCATCTGGTTAGGGCTCTGGTCTATAGTAGTACCATCTGGTTAGGGTGGCATTTACCATCTGGTTAGTCCATAATTTACCATCTGGCTTAGTCTAATATACCATCTGGTTAGTAGTACCATCTGGGAGGAATAGGGTCATCTGGTTAGTCTAATAGTACATCTGGTTAGTCTAATATACCATCTGGTTAGTCTAATAGGGCCATCTGGTTAGTCTAATATACCATCTGGTTAGTCTAATATACCATCTGTTAGTTCTAATATACCATCTGTATACTAATAGATCTGGTTAGCTAATATACCATCTGGTATAGTCTAATATACCATCTGGTTAGTCTAATTACCATCTGGTAAGTCTAATATACCATCTGGGCTCTAATTGTCTACAGTAGGTACTAATGGAATAATTTATATTATACTGGTGAATTCGGAACAGAGAAATCTCTGGAACGTCTTCATTAGGCTGAAGTGGGTCAGGGTGGGTCAGTCTGGTTTATTTACAAGAATATACCATCTGGTTAGAAACTGCTATACAGTCTAAGGTCTATACTGGTAAGAATTATGGGACATTAAACACACATGCTGGTTATCCACAGCTATGGATCCAATACAATTTCTATGACTGAAATAGTCTACATGGACATACTGGTTAGCCCATCCCCATAGAACAATTAACCCTAATTAATTAATCAATTAACAATGGTTAAACCTACATGGATTATGAACTGTTTTCTACATCTGGTTATACTAATATACATATGGATTACACTTTTATACATCTATACAATATAACATTATACTATATGGATTATACTACTTATACCATTATACTAGGATGTATGGATTATATGCATGGTATATGAGTTATTTGGGACCATCTGGTCTATATAATGCTATGGATTATACTGGTTGCTCGGGTCTACCATCTGGATTATACTGGTAATTTATACAGAGATGGATTATACTGAGAGGAACAGAACTGCAAATGGTTATACTGGTATGGATTATACATCTGGATTATAGTATATGGATTATACTCAAATATGGAACATATACAAGTGTAAATGCATACTGCACTGGTAAGATTATACTATATGGATTATGTCTGGTATGGATTATTGTATAATTATACTTATATGGATTATACTGGTATGGATTATACTGGTTAAATTATACCATATGGATTATACTGGACTATGGATTATACTGGTCTGGATTATACTGATTATACTAATATACCATCTGGTTATGGATTATATGCTATGGATTATACTGGTTATGGATTATACTGCTATGGATTATACCATCTGGTTATCTAATATACCATCTGGTTATACTGCTATGGATTATATCTGGTTATAATGGTAGTCTAATTACCATCTGGTTATACTGGATGGATTTACCATCTGGTCTGGTTGGTCTACAGTATATACCATCTGGTTTATACTGCTATGGATTACTATCTGGTTAGTCTTACCACTCTGGTATGGATTATAGGGCTCTGGATTATACTGGTAGTACCATTATATGGTAGGGATTATACTGCTCTGGTTATACTGGTACTGGACTATACTGGTCTATGGATTATACTGGTCTGGTCTATACTATGGATTATTTACTACATCTGGTTATAGGATCTATGGGTTACCATCTGGTTATAGTCTATGGATTATACATCTGGATTATACTGGATGGAATATACTGCATCTGGTCTATAGTAGTATGGATTATACTGTATGGATTATACTGCTATGGGCTATTATACTATAGTAGTGGTTATACTGCTATGGATTACCATCTGGTCTATAGTTATACCACTGGATTATACTAGGGATTATACTGGTCTATGGATTATACTGCTATGGATTATACTGGTCTATACTAGTCTGGATTATACTGGTAATTATACTGCAGTCTGGTTATACTGTAGTATGGATTATAGGGAATAGGGCTGATTATACTGCAGTACCATTATACTGGAATAGGGCTCTGGATTATATAGTCTGGTTGGTATGGATTATACTGTATGGATTATACTGCTATGGATTATACTCTGGTCTATACAGTAGTACCATATGCTATGGGAACTAGGGATTATACTGGTCTATGGATTATACTGCTATAGGATTATACTGGTCTGGTTTATACTGTATGGATTATATGCTATGGATTATACTGCTCTGGATCTATACTGGTACCATACTATTAGGGATATAGATTATACTGGTCTATGGATTACCACTGGTATATGGATTATACTGCTCTGGTTTATACTGGTCTATATGGATTATACTGCTATGGTTATACTCTGGTCTATGGATTATACTGCTCATGGTTATACTGGATGTATGGATTATAGTCTGGTCTATGGATTATACTGGGTCAGTGGTTACCACTCTCTGGTCTATATACTGTATGGGTCAGTGTATACAGTCTGGTCTTATACTGTATGGGTTATACTGCTATGGATTATACTGCTATAGGGTCACGTTTACTACAGTCTGGTCTATATGGATGTAGGGTCATGATTATACAGTCTGGTCTATATGGATGTATACCAGTGTTTACTACAGTCTGGTCTATATGGATGTATGGGTCAGTGTTTACACAGTCTGGTCTATATGGATGTATGGGTCAGTGTTTACTACAGTCTGGTCTATATGGATGTATGTGTTTATGTCTGGTCTATATGGATGTATGGGTCAGTGTTTACTACAGTCTGGATCTATATGGATGTATGGGTCAGTGTTTATTACAGTCTGGTCTATATGGATGTATGGGTCAGTGTTTACTACAGTCTGGTCTATATGGATGTATGGGTCTGTGTTTACTACAGTCTGGTCTATATGGATGTATGGGTCAGTGTTTATTACAGTCTGGTCTATATGGATGTATGGGTCAGTGTTTATACAGTCTGGTCTATGGATGTATACAGTGTTTATGTCTGGTTATATGTATGGGTCAGTGTATACAGTCTGGTCTATGGATGTATACTGTTTACTACAGTCTGGTTATACTGGATGTATGGGTCAGTGTTTATTACAGTCTGGTCTTATGGATGTATGGGTCATTATACTACAGTCTGGTCTATATGGATGTATGGGTCATGTTTATTACAGTCTGGTCTATATGGATGTATACTGTCAGTGTTTATTATAGTCTGGTCTATATGGATGTATGGGTCAGTGTTTATTACAGTCTGGTCTGCTATGGATGTATGGGTCAGTGTTTATTATAGTCTGGTCTATATGGATGTATGGGTCTGTTTATACAGTCTGGTCTATATGGATATGGGTCAGTGTTTATTATAGTCTGGTCTATATGGATGTATACTGGTCATGTTTATACAGTGGTCTATATGGATGTATGGGTCATGTTTATTATACTGGTCTATGGTTATACTCATGTTTATACAGTCTGGTCTATATGGATTATGGGTCTGCTTACTACAGTCTGGTCTATATGGATGTATGGGTCATGTTTATACTGGTCTATGGATTATACAGTGTTTACTACAGTCTGGTCTTATATGCTATGGATGTATACTGGTCTATATGGATGTATGGGTCACTGTGTTATACTACAGTCTGGTCTGCTATGGATTATGGGTCTGCTATGGTTATACTGGATATGGGTCATTACTACAGTCTGGTCTATGGATGTATACAGTGTTTACTATCTGGATTATACTGGGTATGTTTATACTGGTCTATATGGATTATACAGTGTTTACTACAGTCTGGTCTATGGATGTATGGGTCATGTTTATACTGGTCTATATGGATTATGGGTCATGGATTATACAGTCTGGTCTGTATGGATTACTGGGTCTATATGGATGTATACAGTGTTTATTACAGTCTGGTCTATATGGATGTATGGGTCAGTATGGTTTATACAGTCTGGTCTATATGGATGTATGGGTCAGTGGATTATACTCTGGTCTATGGATGTATGGGTCAGTGTTTATACAGTCTTATACTGTATGGATTATACTGTTTACTATCTGGATTATATGTATGGGTCATTATACTGCTGGTCTGTATGGATTATACTGCTATGGATGTATGGGTAGTGGATTATAGTCTGGTCTATATGGATGTATACTGTTTATTATAGTCTGGTCTGTATGGATGTATGGGTCAGTGTTTACCATCTGGTCTGTATATGTGGGTCAGTGTTTACTGTATGGTCTATATGGATGTATGGGTCAGTGTTTATACAGTCTGGATTATGGATGTATGGGTCAGTTTTACTACAGTCTGGTCTGTATGGATGTATACATGTTTATACAGTCTGGTCTATTATATGTATGGATCAGTGTTTATTACAGTCTGGTACTGTATGGATGTATACTGTCTATGGATTATATGGGTCAGTGTTTATTATAGTCTGGTATATGGATGTATGGGTCTATGGATTATACTCAGTATGGATTATACTGGTATGGGTCTATATGGATGTATGGGTCATTATACAGTCTGGTCTATATATGTATGGGTTATACTGCTATGGATTATAGTCTGGTATGGATTATACTGGATGTATGGGTCATTATACTACAGTCTGGTCTATATGGATTATGGGTCTATATGGATGTATGGGTCAGTGTTTATACAGTCTGGTCTTATACTGTATGGGTTATACTGTATGGGTCATTTTACTGCAGTCTGGTCTTATATGTATGGGTCATTATACAGTCTGGTCTATGGATGTATACAGTGTTTACTACAGTCTGGTCTTATATGTATGGGTCATTTTATACAGTCTGGTATATGGATGTATGGGTCAGTGTTTATTACAGTCTGGTCTTATGGATGTATGGGTCAGTTATACTGCAGTCTGGTCTTATACTGCTATGGATTATACTGTATGGGTCATTTTATACAGTGGTATATGGATGGTCTATGGATTATACTGCTATCTGGATTATATGTATGGGTTATACTGGTATGGATTATACAGTCTGGTCTATATGGATGTATGGGTCAGTGTTTATACAGTCTGGTCTTATGGATGTGGGTCTATGGATGTATGGGTCATGGTTTATACAGTCTGGTCTATATGGATGTATGGGTCAGTGTTTATTACAGTCTGGTCTGTATGGATGTATGGGTCAGTGGATTAGTCTGGTCTATATGGATGTATGGGTCAGTGTTTATTACAGTCTGGTCTATATGGATGTATGGGTCAGTTTTACTACAGTATGGTCTTATATGTATGGGTCAGTGTTTATACAGTCTGGTCTATATGGATATGGGTCATGTTTACTACAGTCTGGTCTTATGGATGTATGGGTCAGTGTTTATTACAGTCTGGTCTATATGGATGTATGGGTCTATGGATTATACAGTCTGGATTATATGTATGGGTCAGTATACAGTCTGGTCTATATGGATGTATGGGTCAGTGTTTATACAGTATGGTCTTATGGATGTATGGGTCATTTTATACAGTCTGGTCTATATGGATGTATGGGTCATGTTTACTACAGTATGGATTATATGGATGTATGGGTCAGTGTTTATTACAGTCTGGTCTATATGGATGTATGGGTCTATATGGATGTATGGGTCTGCTGTTTATTATCTGGTCTATATGGATGTATGGGTCAGTGTTTATACAGTCTGGTCTGTATGGATGTATGGGTCACTGTTTACTACAGTATATGGATGTATGGGTCAGTGTTTATACAGTCTGGTCTATACTGGATGTATGGGTCATTATACAGTATGGATTATATGTATGGGTCAGTGTTTACTGCTACAGTCTGGTCTATATGGATGTATGGGTCTGTATGGATTATGGTCTATATGGATTATACAGTATGGATTATACTGTATGGGTCTTATATGTATGGGTCAGTTATACTGCAGTCTGGTCTATATATGTATGGGTCAGTGTTTACTTACAGTCTGGTCTATATGGATTATATGGGTCAGTGTTTATACAGTCTGGTCTATATGGATGTATGGGTCATGTTTATTACAGTCTGGTCTATATGGATGTATGGGTCAGTGTTTATACAGTCTGGTCTATATGGATGTATGGTCTATATGGATGTATGGTGTTATACAGTCTGGTCTATGGATGTATGGGTCTGCTATGGATGTATGGGTCAGTGTTTATACAGTCTGGTCTTATGGATGTATGGATCAGTATACTGGGTCTATATGGATGTATGGGTCAGTGTTTATTACAGTCTGGTCTATATGGATGTATGGGTCAGTGTTTATTACAGTCTGGTCTGGATGTATGGGTCATGTTTATGTCTGGTCTATATGGATGTATGGGTCAGTGTTTATTACAGTCTGGTCTGTATGGATGTATGGGTCAGTGTTTATTACAGTCTGGTCTATATGGATGTATGGGTCAGTGTTTACTTACAGTCTGGTCTATATGGATGTATGGGTCAGTGTTTATTACAGTCTGGTCTATATGGATGTATGGGTCAGTGTTTACTACAGTCTGGTCTATATGGATGTATGGGTCAGTGTTTATTACAGTCTGGTCTATATGGATGTATGGGTCAGTGTTTACTACAGTCTGGTCTATATGGATGTATGGGTCAGTGTTTATTACAGTCTGGTCTATATGGATGTATGGGTCAGTGTTTATTACAGTCTGGTCTGTATGGATGTATGGGTCAGTGTTTACTACAGTCTGGTCTATATGGATGTATGGGTCAGTGTTTATTACAGTCTGGTCTATATGGATGTATGGGTCAGTGTTTACTACAGTCTGGTCTGTATGGATGTATGGGTCAGTGTTTACTACAGTCTGGTCTATATGGATGTATGGGTCAGTGTTTACTACAGTCTGGTCTGTATGGATGTATGGGTCAGTGTTTACTACAGTCTGGTATATATGGATGTATGGGTCAGTGTTTATTACAGTCTGGTCTATATGGATGTATGGGTCAGTGTTTATTACAGTCTGGTCTATATGGATGTATGGGTCAGTGTTTATTACAGTCTGGTCTATATGGATGTATGGGTCAGTGTTTATTACAGTCTGGTCTATATGGATGTATGGGTCAGTGTTTACTACAGTCTGGTCTATATGGATGTATGGGTCAGTGTTTATTACAGTCTGGTCTATATGGATGTATGGGTCAGTGTTTATTACAGTCTGGTCTGTATGGATGTATGGGTCAGTGTTTATTACAGTCTGGTCTATATGGATGTATGGGTCTATATGGATGTATGGGTCAGTGTTTATTACAGTCTGGTCTATATGGATGTATGGGTCAGTGTTTATTACAGTCTGGTCTATATGGATGTATGGGTCAGTGTTTATTACAGTCTGGTCTATATGGATGTATGGGTCAGTGTTTATTACAGTCTGGTCTATATGGATGTATGGGTCAGTGTTTACTACAGTCTGGTCTATATGGATGTATGGGTCAGTGTTTACTACAGTCTGGTCTATATGGATGTATGGGTCAGTGTTTATTACAGTCTGGTCTGTATGGATGTATGGGTCAGTGTTTATTACAGTCTGGTCTGTATGGATGTATGGGTCAGTGTTTATTACAGTCTGGTCTATATGGATGTATGGGTCAGTGTTTACTACAGTCTGGTCTGTATGGATGTATGGGTCAGTGTTTACTACAGTCTGGTCTATATGGATGTATGGGTCAGTGTTTACTACAGTCTGGTCTGTATGGATGTATGGGTCAGTGTTTACTACAGTCTGGTCTGTATGGATGTATGGGTCAGTGTTTACTACAGTCTGGTCTGTATGGATGTATGGGTCAGTGTTTACTACAGTCTTGTCTGTATGGATGTATGGGTCAGTGTTTACTACAGTCTGGTCTGTATGGATGTATGGGTCAGTGTTTACTACAGTCTGGTCTGTATGGATGTATGGGTCAGTGTTTACTACAGTCTGGTCTATATGGATGTATGGGTCAGTGTTTACTACAGTCTGGTCTATATGGATGTATGGGTCAGTGTTTATTACAGTCTGGTCTATATGGATGTATGGGTCAGTGTTTATTACAGTCTGGTCTGTATGGATGTATGGGTCAGTGTTTATTACAGTCTGGTCTATATGGATGTATGGGTCAGTGTTTACTACAGTCTGGTCTGTATGGATGTATGGGTCAGTGTTTATTACAGTCTGGTCTATATGGATGTATGGGTCAGTGTTTATTACAGTCTGGTCTGTATGGATGTATGGGTCAGTGTTTATTACAGTCTGGTCTATATGGATGTATGGGTCAGTGTTTACTACAGTCTGGTCTGTATGGATGTATGGGTCAGTGTTTATTACAGTCTGGTCTGTATGGATGTATGGGTCAGTGTTTATTACAGTCTGGTCTATATGGATGTATGGGTCAGTGTTTATTACAGTCTGGTCTCCATGGTCTCACTGTTTATTACAGTCTGGTCTACATGGATTAATGTATTATGTGTTGTGGAATGAGGAAGACAGCCAACTGAAGTCCATACCAATGACTTCACACCGCCAGAGCACAGTTCAGTCATAAAACGAGTCACAGCAGAACAAATGAAACATATTCCTCAGAATGTGACTTTGCTGAGTGGAAAAGGGGTAAGGGTGTACACTTCCATGTCTGTAAAACAGCACAGCGGATAGGCACCTGGGAACCCACACGAGGGTGGTCTACAGAGGTGTGATGGGCTGAGGGTAGTGATTAAAGAGCTTGGTAATGGTATGAAAACACAACATATAGTATGTTTACCGGAGTAAAATACAAGATGTGTATGTCTGTGTGTGGACCGAAAGGTTGCAAGTTCGAATCCCCGAGCTGACAAGGTACAAATCTGTCGTTCTGCCCCTGAACAGGCAGTTAACCCACTGTTCCTAGGCCGTCACTGAAAATAAGAATTTGTTCTTAACTGACTTGCCTAGTTAAATAAAGGTTTAAATATATATATATATATATATATATATATATATATATACAGTAACAGTCAAAGTTTTTCCACACCTACTCATTCCAGGGTTTTTCTTTATTTTACTGTTTTCTACATTGTAGAATAATAGTGAAGACATCAAAACTATGAAATAACACATATGGAATCATGTAGTAACCAAAACCAAGTTTTAAGCAAATCAAAATATATTTTATATTTGAGATTCTTCAAAGTAGGCACCCTTTGCCTTAATGACAGCTTTTCACACTCTTGGCATTCTCTCAACCAGCTTCACTTGGAATGCTTTTCCAACATTCTTGGCATCCTCTCAACCAGCTTCACCTGGAATGCTTTTCCAACAGTCTTGGCATTCTCTCAACCAGCATCACCTGGAATGCTTTTCCAACACTCTTGGCATCCTCTCAACCAGCTTCACCTGGAATGCTTTTCCAACAGTCTTGGCATTCTCTCAACCAGCATCACCTGGAATGCTTTTCCAACACTCTTGGCATTCTCTCAACCAGCTTCACCTGGAATGCTTTTCCAACCGTATTGAAGGAGTGCTGTATCAGATGACCTGGCCTCCAAAATCACCTGAACTCAACCCAAATGAGATGGTTTAGGATGAGTTTGACAGCAGAGTGAAGGAAAAGCAGCCAACAAGTGTTCAGCATATATGGGAACTCCTTCAAGACTGTTGGGGAGTTGCTACTAGTTACCAGTAACTCTAATACAGGTTGCTACTAGTTACCAGTAACTCTAATACAGGTTGCTACTAGTTACCAATAACTCTAAAACAGGTTGCTACTAGCTACCAGTAACTCTAATACAGGTTGCTACTAGTTACCAGTAACTCTAATACAGGTTGCTACTAGCTACCAGTAACTCTAATACAGGTTGCTACTAGCTACCAGTAACTCTAATACAGGTTGCTACTAGCTACCAGTAACTCTAATACAGGTTGCTACTAGTTACCAGTAACTCTAATACAGGTTGCTACTAGCTACCAGTAACTCTAATACAGGTTGCTACGAGTTACCAGTAACTCTAAAACAGGTTGCTACTAGTTACCAGTAACTCTAATACAGGTTGCTACTAGTTACCAGTAACTCTAATACAGGTTGCTACTAGCTACCAGTAACTCTAATACAGGTTGCTACTAGCTACCAGTAACTCTAATACAGGTTGCTACTAGCTACCAGTAACTCTAATACAGGTTGCTACTAGTTACCAGTAACTCTAATACAGGTTGCTACTAGCTACCAGTAACTCTAATACAGGTTGCTACTAGTTACCAATAACTCTAAAACAGGTTGCTACTAGCTACCAGTAACTCTAATACAGGTTGCTACTAGTTACCAATAACTCTAATACAGGTTGCTACTAGCTACCAGTAACTCTAATACAGGTTGCTACTAGTTACCAGTAACTCTAATACAGGTTGCTACTAGTTACCAATAACTCTAAAACAGGTTGCTACTAGTTACCAATAACTCTAATACAGGTTGCTACTAGCTACCAGTAACTCTAATACAGGTTGCTACTAGTTACCAGTAACTCTAATACAGGTTGCTACTAGCTACCAGTAACTCTAATACAGGTTGCTACTAGCTACCAGTAACTCTAATACAGGTTGCTACTAGCTACCAGTAACTCTAATACAGGTTGCTACTAGTTACCAGTAACTCTAATACAGGCTGCTACTAGCTACCAGTAACTCTAATACAGGTTGCTACTAGTTACCAGTAACTCTAATACAGGTTGCTACTAGCTACCAGTAACTCTAATACAGGTTGCTACTAGTTACCAGTAACTCTAATACAGGTTGCTACTAGCTACCAGTAACTCTAATACAGGTTGCTACTAGCTACCAGTAACTCTAAACAGGTTGCTACTAGCTACCAGTAACTCTAATACAGGTTGCTACTAGCTACCAGTAACTCTAATACAGGTTGCTACTAGCTACCAGTAACTCTAATACAGGTTGCTACTAGTTACCAGTAACTCTAATACAGGTTGCTACTAGCTACCAGTAACTCTAATACAGGTTGCTACTAGCTACCAGTAACTCTAATACAGGTTGCTACTAGTTACCAGTAACTCTAATACAGGTTGCTACTAGCTACCAGTAACTCTAATACAGGTTGCTACTAGCTACCAGTAACTCTAATACAGGTTGCTACTAGTTACCAGTAACTCTAATACAGGTTGCTACTAGCTACCAGTAACTCTAATACAGGTTGCTACTAGCTACCAGTAGCTCTAATACAGGTTGCTACTAGCTACCAGTAGCTCTAATACAGGTTGCTACTAGCTACCAGTAACTCTAATACAGGTTGCTACTAGTTACCAGTAACTCTAATATAGGTTGCTACTAGCTACCAGTAGCTCTAATACAGGTTGCTACGAGCAACTCTAATACAGGTTGCTACTAGCTACCAGTAACTCTAATACAGGTTGCTACTAGTTACCAGTAACTAATACAGGTTGCTACTAGCTACCAGTAACTCTAATACAGGTTGCTACTAGCTAAGTAGCTCTAATACAGGTTGCTACTAGCTACCAGTAACTCTAATACAGGTTGCTACTAGCTACCAGTAGCTCTAATACAGGTTGCTACTAGCTACCAGTAACTCTAAAACAGGTTTCTACTAGCTACCAGTAACTCTAATACAGGTTGCTAACCAGTAACTCTACTAATACAGGTAAAGCTAATAGCTACTAACATGTTAACTAACTAACTCTGTACAGGTGCTACTAGTACCAGTAACTCTAAACAGGTTGCCACTAGTACCAGGAGTCAATAGGGTTTTCTAACTATGTTAACTAACTAACTCTGTACTGAATGCTACTAAAGAACTCTACAACACCACTAGGTTTCTAACTAGTTAACTAACTACCAGTAGTCAATACAGGTTTTCTAACTAGCTAACTAACTCTGTACTGAATGGTAAAGATCACAACACCACTAGTGAGGAGTCAATAGGGTTTTCTAACTATGTTAACTAACTAACTCTGTACTGAATGGTAAAGATCACAACACCACTAGTGAGGAGTCAATAGGGTTTTCTAACTATGTTAACTAACTAACTCTGTACTGAATGGTAAAGATCACAACACCACTAGTGAGGAGTCAATAGGGTTTTCTAACTATGTTAACTAACTAACTCTGTACTGAATGGTAAAGATCACAACACCACTAGTGAGGAGTCAATAGGGTTTTCTAACGATGTTCCTAACTCTGTACTGAATGGTAAAAGGCAGAGACTCTAACAGGATATGACATCATCTCCAGACAGAACAATAGAGCCCAAATCTCCTCTATGCCCCCTCTAGAGTTTCATTTCCTCCCCACTAACCCTTGCAGCTGCTGCCTGAGCTGGGACGCGCCCCCCCGCTCCACTCCTCTAGTCCCTGCCTCATTGTGTCTGAAATGGCAACCTATTCCCTCAGTAGAGCACTACTTTAGACCAGGGCCCTATGGAACCCTATTCCCTCAGTAGAACACTACTTTAGACCAGGGCCCTATGGCACCCTATTCCCTCAGTAGAGCACTACTTTAGACCAGGGCCCTATGGCACCCTATTCCCTCAGTAGAGCACTACTTTAGACCAGGGCCCTATGGAACCCTATTTCCTCAGTAGAACACTACTTTAGACCAGGGCCCTATGGAACCCTATTCCCTCAGTAGAGCACTACTTTAGACCAGGGCCCTATGGCACCCTATTCCCTCAGTAGAGCACTACTTTAGACCAGGGCCCTATGGAACCCTATTCCCTCAGTAGAGCACTACTTTAGACCAGGGCCCTATGGCACCCTATTCCCTCAGTAGAGCACTACTTTAGACCAGGGCCCTATGGCACCCTATTCCCTCAGTAGTGCACTACTTTAGACCAGGGCCCTATGGAACCCTATTCCCTCAGTAGAGCACTACTTTAGACCAGGGCCCTATGGAACCCTATTCCCTCAGTAGAGCACTACTTTAGACCAGGGCCCTATGGAACCCTATTCCCTCAGTAGAGCACTACTTTAGACCAGGGCCCTATGGAACCCTATTCCCTCAGTAGAGCACTACTTTAGACCAGGGCCCTATGGCACCCTATTCCCTACATAGTGCACTATTTTAGACCAGGGCCCTATGGAACCCTATTCCCTCAGTAGAGCACTACTTTAGACCAGGGCCCTATGGCACCCTATTCCCTCAGTAGAGCACTACTTTAGACCAGGGCCCTATGGAACCCTATTCCCTCAGTAGAACACTACTTTAGACCAGGGCCCTATGGAACCCTATTCCCTCAGTAGAGCACTACTTTAGACCAGGGCCCTATGGAACCCTATTCCCTCAGTAGAGCACTACTTTAGACCAGGGCCCTATGGAACCCTATTCCCTCAGTAGAGCACTACTTTAGACCAGGGCCCTATGGCACCCTATTCCCTCAGTAGAGCACTACTTTAGACCAGGGCCCTATGGCACCCTATTCCCTCAGTAGAGCACTACTTTAGACCAGGGCCCTATGGCACCCTATTCCCTACATAGTGCACTACTTTAGACCAGAGCCCTATGGCACCCTATTCCCTACATAGTGCACTACTTTAGACCAGGGCCCTATGGCACCCTATTCCCTCAGTAGAGCACTACTTTAGACCAGGGCCCTATGGCACCCTATTCCCTCAGTAGAGCACTACTTTAGACCAGGGCCCTATGGAACCCTATTCCCTCAGTAGAGCACTACTTTAGACCAGGGCCCTATGGAACCCTATTCCCTCAGTAGAGCACTACTTTAGACCAGAGCCCTATGGAACCCTATTCCCTCAGTAGAGCACTACTTTAGACCAGGGCCCTATGGCACCCTATTCCCTCAGTAGAGCACTACTTTAGACCAGGGCCATATGGAACCCTATTCCCTCAGTAGAGCGCTACTTTAGACCAGGGCCCTATGGCACCCTATTCCCTCAGTAGAGCACTACTTTAGACCAGAGCCCTATGGAACCCTATTCCCTCAGTAGAGCACTACTTTAGACCAGGCCCTATGGAACCCTATTCCCTCAGTAGAGCACTACTTTAGACCAGGGCCCTATGGAACCCTATTCCCTCAGTAGAGCACTACTTTAGACCAGGGCCCTATGGCACCCTATTCCCTCAGTAGAGCACTACTTTAGACCAGGGCCCTATGGCACCCTATTCCCTCAGTAGAGCACTACTTTAGACCAGGGCCCTATGGAACCCTATTCCCTCAGTAGAGCACTACTTTAGACCAGGGCCCTATGGAACCCTATTCCCTCAGTAGAGCACTACTTTAGACCAGGGCCCTATGGCACCCTATTCCCTCAGTAGAGCACTACTTTAGACCAGGGCCCTATGGCACCCTATTCCCTCAGTAGAGCACTACTTTAGACCAGGCCCTATGGAACCCTATTCCCTCAGTAGAGCACTACTTTAGACCAGAGCCCTATGGAACCCTATTCCTCAGTAGAGCACTACTTTAGACCAGGGCCCTATGGCACCCTATTCCCTCAGTAGAGCACTACTTTAGACCAGGGCCCTATGGCACCCTATTCCCTACATAGTGCACTAGACCAGGGCCCTATGGAACCCTATTCCCTCAGTAGAGCACTACTTTAGACCAGGGCCCTATGGCACCCTATTCCCTACATAGTGCACTACTATAGACCAGAGCCCTATGGCACCCTATTCCCTATATAGTGCACTACTTTAGACCAGGGCCCTATGGCACCCTATTCCCTCAGTAGAACACTACTTTAGACCAGGGCCCTATGGAACCCTATTCCCTCAGTAGAGCACTACTTTAGACCAGGGCCCTATGGAACCCTATTTCCTCAGTAGAACACTACTTTTGACCAGGGCCAGCGCATTTGGCTTTGGGGCAATTCCAGAGTAGGCCAGAAATATTTGTGGTAGCTCATACGGCTGGGAATTGCCAGGGTCTCTCCCACTAGTTGTCCCTCATTAGCCAGTCAACACAGTAAACTAGTTGTTCCTCAGCTAGTCAGTCACAGTAAACTAGGGCACCTAGTTGTCCACCTCTGGCCTGCTCGCATTGTTCCTCCAGCCAGTCAACACAGTAAACTAGTTGTTGGTGGAACCTCATTGTCCCTCATTACCTGAAACCAGTCAACACAGTAACCTAGTTGTCCCTCATTTTAGATGCAGTTCCTCAGTTGTCAGTCAACACAGTAACAATTTGTAGTTGCTCTGGATAAGAGCGTCTGCACTAAATGTAATGTAAATGTAATGTAGTTGTTCCTCATTAGCCAGTCCAGTCAACACAGTAACCTAGTTGTCCTCATTAGCCAGTCAACACAGTAACCTAGTTGTCCCTCATTAGCCAGTCAACACAGTAACCTAGTTGTCCCTCATTAGCCAGTCCAGTCAACACAGTAACCTAGTTGTCCCTCATTAGCCAGTCAACACAGTAACCTAGTTGTCCCTCATTAGCCAGTCCAGTCAACACAGTAACCTAGTTGTCCCTCATTAGCCAGTCCAGTCAACACAGTAAACTAGTTGTTCCTCATTAGCCAGTCAACACAGTAACCTAGTTGTCCCTCATTAGCCAGTCAACACAGTAACCTAGTTGTCCCTCATTAGCCAGTCAACACAGTAACCTAGTTGTTCCTCATTAGCCAGTCCAGTCAACACAGTAACCTAGTTGTTCCTCATTAGCCAGTCAACACAGTAACCTAGTTGTCCCTCATTAGCCAGTCCAGTCAACACAGTAACCTAGTTGTCCCTCATTAGCCAGTCAACACAGTAACCTAGTTGTTCCTCATTAGCCAGTCCAGTCAACACAGTAAACTAGTTGTTCCTCATTAGCCAGTCAACACAGTAAACTAGTTGTCCCTCATTAGCCAGTCCAGTCAACACAGTAACCTAGTTGTCCCTCATTAGCCAGTCAACACAGTAACCTAGTTGTCCCTCATTAGCCAGTCAACACAGTAACCTAGTTGTCCCTCATTAGCCAGTCCAGTCAACACAGTAACCTAGTTGTCCCTCATTAGCCAGTCAACACAGTAAACTAGTTGTCCCTCATTAGCCAGTCCAGTCAACACAGTAACCTAGTTGTTCCTCATTAGCCAGTCAACACAGTAACCTAGTTGTTCCTCATTAGCCAGTCCAGTCAACACAGTAACCTAGTTGTCCCTCATTAGCCAGTCAACACAGTAACCTAGTTGTTCCTCATTAGCCAGTCCAGTCAACACAGTAACCTAGTTGTCCCTCATTAGCCAGTCAACACAGTAACCTAGTTGTTCCTCATTAGCCAGTCAACACAGTAACCTAGTTGTCCCTCATTAGCCAGTCAACACAGTAACCTAGTTGTCCCTCATTAGCCAGTCAACACAGTAACCTAGTTGTTCCTCATTAGCCAGTCAACACAGTAAACTAGTTGTTCCTCATTAGCCAGTCCAGTCAACACAGTAAACTAGTTGTCCCTCATTAGCCAGTCCAGTCAACACAGTAAACTAGTTGTTCCTCATTAGCCAGTCCAGTCAACACAGTAACCTAGTTGTTCCTCATTAGCCAGTCCAGTCAACACAGTAACCTAGTTGTCCCTCATTAGCCAGTCAACACAGTAACCTAGTTGTTCCTCATTAGCCAGTCCAGTCAACACAGTAACCTAGTTGTCCCTCATTAGCCAGTCAACACAGTAACCTAGTTGTTCCTCATTAGCCAGTCAACACAGTAACCTAGTTGTTCCTCATTAGCCAGTCAACACAGTAACCTAGTTGTTCCTCATTAGCCAGTCCAGTCAACACAGTAACCTAGTTGTCCCTCATTAGCCAGTCAACACAGTAACCTAGTTGTTCCTCATTAGCCAGTCCAGTCAACACAGTAACCTAGTTGTCCCTCATTAGCCAGTCCAGTCAACACAGTAAACTAGTTGTTCCTCATTAGCCAGTCCAGTCAACACAGTAACCTAGTTGTTCCTCATTAGCCAGTCAACACAGTAACCTAGTTGTCCCTCATTAGCCAGTCAACACAGTAACCTAGTTGTTCCTCATTAGCCAGTCCAGTCAACACAGTAACCTAGTTGTCCTCATTAGCCAGTCAGTCAACACAGTAACCTAGTTGTCCTCATTAGCCAGTCCAGTCAACACAGTAAACTAGTTGTTCCTCATTAGCCAGTCCAGTCAACACAGTAACCTAGTTGTCCTCATTAGCCAGTCAACACAGTAACCTAGTTGTTCCTCATTAGCCAGTCCAGTCAACACAGTAACCTAGTTGTTCCTCATTAGCCAGTCAACACAGTAACCTAGTTGTCCCTCATTAGCCAGTCAACACAGTAACCTAGTTGTCCCTCATTAGCCAGTCCAGTCAACACAGTAACCTAGTTGTTCCTCATTAGCCAGTCAACACAGTAACCTAGTTGTTCCTCATTAGCCAGTCAACACAGTAACCTAGTTGTCCCTCATTAGCCAGTCAACACAGTAACCTAGTTGTCCCTCATTAGCCAGTCCAGTCAACACAGTAACCTAGTTGTTCCTCATTAGCCAGTCAACACAGTAAACTAGTTGTTCCTCATTAGCCAGTCAACACAGTAAACTAGTTGTCCCTCATTAGCCAGTCAACACAGTAACCTAGTTGTCCCTCATTAGCCAGTCAAATCAACACAGTAACCTAGTTGTCCCTCATTAGCCAGTCCAGTCAACACAGTAACCTAGTTGTTCCTCATTAGCCAGTCAACACAGTAACCTAGTTGTCCCTCATTAGCCAGTCAACACAGTAACCTAGTTGTCCCTCATTAGCCAGTCAACACAGTAACCTAGTTGTCCCTCATTAGCCAGTCAACACAGTAACCTAGTTGTCCCTCATTAGCCAGTCAACACAGTAAACTAGTTGTCCCTCATTAGCCAGTCAACACAGTAACCTAGTTGTCCCTCATTAGCCAGTCAACACAGTAACCTAGTTGTTCCTCATTAGCCAGTCCAGTCAACACAGTAAACTAGTTGTTCCTCATTAGCCAGTCAACACAGTAACCTAGTTGTCCCTCATTAGCCAGTCAACACAGTAACCTAGTTGTCCCTCATTAGCCAGTCCAGTCAACACAGTAACCTAGTTGTTCCTCATTAGCCAGTCAACACAGTAACCTAGTTGTTCCTCATTAGCCAGTCCAGTCAACACAGTAACCTAGTTGTCCCTCATTAGCCAGTCCAGTCAACACAGTAACCTAGTTGTCCCTCATTAGCCAGTCAACACAGTAACCTAGTTGTCCTCATTAGCCAGTCCAGTCAACACAGTAACCTAGTTGTCCCTCATTAGCCAGTCCAGTCAACACAGTAACCTAGTTGTCCCTCATTAGCCAGTCAACACAGTAACCTAGTTGTTCCTCATTAGCCAGTCCAGTCAACACAGTAACCTAGTTGTCCCTCATTAGCCAGTCAAATCAACACAGTAACCTAGTTGTCCCTCATTAGCCAGTCCAGTCAACACAGTAACCTAGTTGTTCCTCATTAGCCAGTCAACACAGTAACCTAGTTGTCCCTCATTAGCCAGTCAACACAGTAACCTAGTTGTTCCTCATTAGCCAGTCAACACAGTAACCTAGTTGTTCCTCATTAGCCAGTCCAGTCAACACAGTAACCTAGTTGTCCCTCATTAGCCAGTCCAGTCAACACAGTAACCTAGTTGTCCCTCATTAGCCAGTCAACACAGTAAACTAGTTGTTCCTCATTAGCCAGTCAACACAGTAACCTAGTTGTCCCTCATTAGCCAGTCAACACAGTAACCTAGTTGTCCCTCATTAGCCAGTCCAGTCAACACAGTAACCTAGTTGTCCCTCATTAGCCAGTCAACACAGTAACCTAGTTGTCCCTCATTAGCCAGTCCAGTCAACACAGTAACCTAGTTGTCCCTCATTAGCCAGTCAACACAGTAACCTAGTTGTTCCTCATTAGCCAGTCCAGTCAACACAGTAACCTAGTTGTCCCTCATTAGCCAGTCCAGTCAACACAGTAACCTAGTTGTCCCTCATTAGCCAGTCCAGTCAACACAGTAACCTAGTTGTCCCTCATTAGCCAGTCCAGTCAACACAGTAACCTAGTTGTCCCTCATTAGCCAGTCCAGTCAACACAGTAACCTAGTTGTTCCTCATTAGCCAGTCCAGTCAACACAGTAACCTAGTTGTCCCTCATTAGCCAGTCCAGTCAACACAGTAACCTAGTTGTCCCTCATTAGCCAGTCCAGTCAACACAGTAACCTAGTTGTCCTCATTAGCCAGTCCAGTCAACACAGTAACCTAGTTGTTCCTCATTAGCCAGTCCAGTCAACACAGTAACCTAGTTGTCCCTCATTAGCCAGTCCAGTCAACACAGTAACCTAGTTGTTCCTCATTAGCCAGTCCAGTCAACACAGTAACCTAGTTGTCCCTCATTAGCCAGTCAACACAGTAACCTAGTTGTCCCTCATTAGCCAGTCCAGTCAACACAGTAACCTAGTTGTTCCTCATTAGCCAGTCCAGTCAACACAGTAACCTAGTTGTTCCTCATTAGCCAGTCCAGTCAACACAGTAACCTAGTTGTCCCTCATTAGCCAGTCAACACAGTAACCTAGTTGTTCCTCATTAGCCAGTCCAGTCAACACAGTAACCTAGTTGTTCCTCATTAGCCAGTCCAGTCAACACAGTAACCTAGTTGTCCTCATTAGCCAGTCAACACAGTAACCTAGTTGTCCCTCATTAGCCAGTCAACACAGTAACCTAGTTGTCCCTCATTAGCCAGTCAACACAGTAACCTAGTTGTCCCTCATTAGCCAGTCCAGTCAACACAGTAACCTAGTTGTTCCTCATTAGCCAGTCCAGTCAACACAGTAACCTAGTTGTCCCTCATTAGCCAGTCAACACAGTAACCTAGTTGTTCCTCATTAGCCAGTCCAGTCAACACAGTAACCTAGTTGTTCCTCATTAGCCAGTCAACACAGTAACCTAGTTGTCCCTCATTGGCCAGTCAACACAGTAACCTAGTTGTTCCTCATTAGCCAGTCAGTCAACACAGTAACCTAGTTGTCCCTCATTAGCCAGTCAACACAGTAAACTAGTTGTTCCTCATTAGCCAGTCCAGTCAACACAGTAACCTAGTTGTTCCTCATTAGCCAGTCAAGTCACAGTAACCTAGTTGTCCCTCATTAGCCAGTCCAGTCAACACAGTAAACTAGTTGTCCCTCATTAGCCAGTCCAGTCAACACAGTAACCTAGTTGTCCCTCATTAGCCAGTCAACACAGTAACCTAGTTGTTCCTCATTAGCCAGTCCAGTCAACACAGTAACCTAGTTGTCCCTCATTAGCCAGTCAACACAGTAAACTAGTTGTTCCTCATTAGCCAGTCAACACAGTAACCTAGTTGTCCCTCATTAGCCAGTCAACACAGTAACCTAGTTGTCCCTCATTAGCCAGTCAACACAGTAACCTAGTTGTTCCTCATTAGCCAGTCCAGTCAACACAGTAACCTAGTTGTCCCTCATTAGCCAGTCCAGTCAACACAGTAACCTAGTTGTTCCTCATTAGCCAGTCCAGTCAACACAGTAACCTAGTTGTCCCTCATTAGCCAGTCAACACAGTAACCTAGTTGTTCCTCATTAGCCAGTCAACACAGTAACCTAGTTGTCCCTCATTAGCCAGTCAACACAGTAACCTAGTTGTTCCTCATTAGCCAGTCAACACAGTAACCTAGTTGTCCCTCATTAGCCAGTCCAGTCAACACAGTAACCTAGTTGTTCCTCATTAGCCAGTCAACACAGTAACCTAGTTGTTCCTCATTAGCCAGTCCAGTCAACACAGTAAACTAGTTGTTCCTCATTAGCCAGTCAACACAGTAACCTAGTTGTTCCTCATTAGCCAGTCAACACAGTAAACTAGTTGTCCCTCATTAGCCAGTCAACACAGTAACCTAGTTGTCCCTCATTAGCCAGTCCAGTCAACACAGTAACCTAGTTGTCCCTCATTAGCCAGTCAACACAGTAACCTAGTTGTTCCTCATTAGCCAGTCAACACAGTAACCTAGTTGTCCCTCATTAGCCAGTCAACACAGTAACCTAGTTGTCCCTCATTAGCCAGTCCAGTCAACACAGTAACCTAGTTGTTCCTCATTAGCCAGTCCAGTCAACACAGTAACCTAGTTGTCCCTCATTAGCCAGTCAACACAGTAAACTAGTTGTCCCTCATTAGCCAGTCCAGTCAACACAGTAACCTAGTTGTTCCTCATTAGCCAGTCAACAGTAACAATTAGCCAGTCACACAGTAACCTAGTTGTCCCTCATTAGCCATAGTCAACACAGTAACCTAGTTGTTCCTCATTAGCCAGTCATGTGTGCCAGTCAAAGCACAGTAACCTAGTTGTTCCTCATTAGCCAGTCCAGTCAACACAGTAACCTAGTTGTTCCTCATTAGCCAGTCAACACAGTAACCTAGTTGTCCTCATTAGCCAGTCAACACAGTAACCTAGTTGTTCCTCATTAGCCAGTCAACACAGTAAACTAGTTGTCCCTCATTAGCCAGTCAACACAGTAACCTAGTTGTTCCTCATTAGCCAGTCCAGTCAACACAGTAACCTAGTTGTCCCTCATTAGCCAGTCCAGTCAACACAGTAACCTAGTTGTCCCTCATTAGCCAGTCAACACAGTAAACTAGTTGTCCCTCATTAGCCAGTCAACACAGTAACCTAGTTGTTCCTCATTAGCCAGTCCAGTCAACACAGTAACCTAGTTGTCCCTCATTAGCCAGTCAACACAGTAACCTAGTTGTCCCTCATTAGCCAGTCAACACAGTAAACTAGTTGTCCCTCATTAGCCAGTCCAATCAACACAGTAAACTAGTTGTCCCTCATTAGCCAGTCCAGTCAACACAACACAGTAAACTAGTTGTCCCTCATTAGCCAGTCCAGTCAACACAGTAAACTAGTTGTCCCTCATTAGCCAGTCCAGTCAACACAGTAAACTAGTTGTCCCTCATTAGCCAGTCCAGTCAACACAGTAAACTAGTTGTCCCTCATTAGCCAGTCCAATCAACACAGTAACCTAGTTGTCCCTCATTAGCCAGTCCAGTCAACACAGTAAGCTAGTTGTCCCTCATTAGCCAGTCCAGTCAACAATCTAATTGCTGATCTCTGTTTTAGAGTGTCTCTGCTCCCCCCGACCTTCCGCCTGGTCAGCAGCCCTTAACCTCCGAGCCACTCAGCCAGACATCTTACCTCTATTGGACACACACACACACACACACACACACACACACACACACACACACACACACACACACACACACACACACACACACCTGCAGAAACGATGCAGTGCCCTCCTTTAATTAACTAAAGTCAGACTACAACAAGCTAATTAGCTAGTCGGACTACAACAAGCTAATTAGCTAGTCGGACTACAACAAGCTAATTAGCTAGTCGGACAACAACAAGCTAATTAGCTAGTCGGACTACAACAAGCTAATTAGCTAGTCGGACTACAACAAGCTAATTAGCTAGTCGGACTACAACAAGCTAATTAGCTAGTCGGACTACAACAAGCTAATTAGCTAGTCAGACTACAACAAGCTAATTAGCTAGTCAGACTACAACAAGCTAATTAGCTAGTCAGACTACAACAAGCTAATTAGCTAGTCAGACTACAACAAGCTAATTAGCTAGTCGGACTACAACAAGCTAATTAGCTAGTCAGACTACAACAAGCTAATTAGCTAGTCAGACTACAACAAGCTAATTAACTAAAGTCAGACTACAACAAGCTAATTAGCTAGTCGGACTACAACAAGCTAATTAGCTAGTCAGACTACAACAAGCTAATTAGCTCAGACTACAACAAGCTAATTAGCTAAAGTCGGACTACAACAAGCTAATTAGCTAGTCAGACTACAACAAGCTAATTAGCTAGTCAGACTACAACAAGCTAATTAGCTAGTCAGACTACAACAAGCTAATTAGCTAGTCAGACTACAACAAGCTAATTAGCTAGTCAGACTACAACAAGCTAATTAGCTAGTCGGACTACAACAAGCTAATTAGCTAGTCAGACTACAACAAGCTAATTAGCTAGTCAGACTACAACAAGCTAATTAGCTAGTCAGACTACAACAAGCTAATTAGCTAGTCAGACTACAACAAGCTAATTAGCTAGTCAGACTACAACAAGCTAATTAGCTAGTCAGACTACAACAAGCTAATTAGCTAGTCAGACTACAACAAGCTAATTAGCTAGTCAGACTACAACAAGCTAATTAGCTAGTCAGACTACAACAAGCTAATTAGCTAGTCAGACTACAACAAGCTAATTAGCTAGTCAGACTACAACAAGCTAATTAGCTAGTCAGACTACAACAAGCTAATTAGCTAGTCAGACTACAACAAGCTAATTAGCTAGTCAGACTACAACAAGCTAATTAGCTAGTCAGACTACAACAAGCTAATTAGCTAGTCAGACTACAACAAGCTAATTAGCTAGTCAGACTACAACAAGACTAAATTATTTGAAACAAACCAATACAAGCAGAACCCCCCCCTCAGCCAAAACCTTATAGTCCGTGAGCTTTGCTCTCTGTTTAGTGTCTGTCTGCTGTAACAGAGGGGTGGGAGGGTCAATAAACTGACTCATTCTTCCGTTTCAGACTAACACAAGAAGAAGAGTGGTTGAGTTCAAACAAACAGCAACCAGCACCCAACAAAAACAAAAACCTTATGAGCAAAGACGGTGTCTGTCCAATGAGGGGGCAGGTTCACAGTGTCTATCCAATGAGGGGGCAGGTTCACAGAGACAGGTGAAGACATGGAGGTGGGCAGTAACAGACTTACCCCAATACGACCACGTTGGAGCTGAGCTAGTGTTGTAGTCCCTCTGCTCTCCCCTCTCCCACCTCAGGCAGGGCTGGCAGGCTGGCTGGCTGGCTGGCTGGCTGGCTGGCTGGCAGGCTGGCTGGGCTGGCTGGCTGTTGATTCCACTCCAGACTGGGATAATCCTTCTTCAGCTGCTGCCTGTATAACTCTATGATAGAGCAACAAGATAGAGGTGTATGTCAGAAAATGTGCTTCTCTGTTGAGTTACCGAGATGTTTCTGACTCCACAGAGAGAGACATACCACTCCTCACTCTCTCCACAATGTCTGTCTGGGGGTTGATCAGAAATGTGCTCCTCCCCCTCCCTCTCTCTCCCTCCCCTCCCTCTCTCCCCCTCTCTCCACAATGTCTGTCTGGGGTTTGATCAGAAATGTGCTCCTCGCCCTCTCTCTCTATCTTTACAGTATATCCCTCTTCCTCTTTCAATTCAATTTAAGGGCTTTATTGGCATGGGAAACGTATGTTTACATTGTCAACACAAGTGAAATATGAAGAAAAAAAACTAATGTGAAATAAACAATAAAACAATACAAAATGTAGACATTACACACACAACATTACATTCCCTCCCTCCAGTCCACCCCCAGCCCCTCTACTCCCTCCAGTCCACACCCCAGCCCCTCTTCCCTCCAGTCCACCCCCCAGCCCCTCTACTCCCTCCAGTCCACCCCCAGCCCCTCTACTCCCTCCAGTCCACCCCCCACCCCTCTACTCCTCCAGTCCACCCCCAGCCCCTACTAAATCCCTCCAGTCCACCCCCAGCCCCTCTACTCCCTCCAGTCCACCCCCACCCCTCTACTCCTCCAGTCCACCCCCCAGCCTCTCTACTCCCTCCAGTCCCCCCCCAGCCCCTCTACTCCCTCCAGTCCACCCCCACCCCTCTACTCCCTCCAGTCCACCCCCCACCCCCTCTACTCCCTCCAGTCCACCCCCCCAGCCTCTCTACTCCCTCCAGTCCACCCCCAGCCCTCTCTACTCCCTCCAGTCCACCCCCACCCTCTCTACTCCCTCCAGTCCACCCCCACCCTCTCTACTCCCTCCAGTCCACCCCAGCCTCCTCTCCCTCCAGTCCACCCCCAGCCCCTCTACTCCCTCCAGTCCACCCCCAGCCTCTCTACTCCCTCCAGTCCACCCCCACCCCCTCTACTCCTCCAGTCCACCCCCCAGCCTCTCTACTCCCTCCAGTCCACCCCCAGCCCCTCTACTCCCTCCAGTCCACCCCCCAGCCTCTCTACTCCCTCCAGTCCACCCCCAGCCCCTCTACCCCCAGTCCACCCCCCACCCTCTCTACTCCCTCCAGTCCACCCCCAGCCTCTCTACTCCCTCCAGTCCACCCCCAGCCCCTCTACTCCCTCCAGTCCACCCCCCCCCTCTCTCCCCCCAGTCCACCCCCAGCCCCCCTCCCTCCAGTCCACCCCCAGCCCTCTCTACTCCCTCCAGTCCACCCCCAGCCCCTCTACTCCCTCCAGTCCACCCCCCACCCCCTCTACTCCCTCCAGTCCACCCCCCACCCTCTCTACTCCCTCCAGTCCACCCCCAGCCTCTCTACTCCCTCCAGTCCCCCCCAGCCCCTCTACTCCCTCCAGTCCACCCCCCAGCCCCTCTACTCCCTCCAGTCCACCCCCACCCCCTCTACTCCCTCCAGTCCACCCCCACCCCTCTACTCCCTCCAGTCCACCCCCCAGCCTCTCTACTCCCTCCAGTCCACCCCCAGCCCCTCTACTCCCTCCAGTCCACCCCCCACCCTCTCTACTCCCTCCAGTCCACCCCCACCCCTCTACTCCCTCCAGTCCACCCCCAGCCCCTCTACTCCCTCCAGTCCACCCCCAGCCCCTCTACTCCCTCCAGTCCACCCCCAGCCTCTCTACTCAACCCCCCAGCCTCTCTTTCCCTCCAGTCCACCCCCAGCCCCTCACTCCCTCCAGTCCACCCCCACCCTCTCTACTCCCTCCAGTCCACCCCCAGCCCCTCTACTCCCTCCAGTCCACCCCCACCCTCTCTACTCCCTCCAGTCCACCCCCCACCCTCTCTACTCCCTCCAGTCCACCCCCAGCCTCTCTACTCCCTCCAGTCCCCCCCAGCCCCTCTACTCCCTCCAGTCCACCCCCCACCCACTCTACTCCCTCCAGTCCACCCCCAGCCCCTCTACTCCCTCCAGTCCCCCCCCAGCCCCTCTACTCCCTCCAGTCCACCCCCCACCCACTCTACTCCCTCCAGTCCACCCCCCAGCCCCTCTACTCCCTCCAGTCCACCTCCCAGCCCCTCTACTCCCTCCAGTCCACCCCCAGCCCCTCTACTCCCTCCAGTCCACCCCCACCCTCTCTACTCCCTCCAGTCCACCCCCAGCCTCTCTACTCCCTCCAGTCTCCCCCAGCCCCTCTACTCCCTCCAGTCCACCCCCCACCCCCTCTACTCCCTCCAGTCCACCCCCCAGCCCCTCTACTCCCTCCAGTCCACCCCCAGCCCCTCTACCCCCTCCAGTCCACCCCCACCCTCTCTACTCCCTCCAGTCCACCCCCCAGCCTCTCTACTCCCTCCAGTCCACCCCCCAGCCCCTCTATCTGATCCCCTGTGAGTGTAGCAGACAGCTGGGGAGAACAGCCAGATACAGCTAGACACACACACACCTCTCCACAGTAGAAGAAAAACCCAGGGGTCAGATCAGATAGCAGTCAAGGGAATAGTTAAGGCTTACACTATGGTCTGGTAGGTTAGTGGTCTTTGGAAGAGGCACTCAGAGAAGAACATTCTTTCTGCATCCCAAATGGCTCCCCATTCCCTATATAGTGCACTACTTTAGACTAGAGCGCTATCGGTCCTGTAGGGAATAGGGTGCCATTTGGGATACAGCCTGGCTCCTTGGCTTGATTTCCAGAGGAATACCTAGGATAGGGTAAGTAGGGTAAGATAATCCTTCTCACCCCCTAAAAAGATTTAGATGCACTATTGTAAAGTGGCTGTTCCACTGGATGTCATAAGGTGTATGCACCAATTTGTAAATCACTCTGGATAAGAGCGTCTGCTAAATGACTTAAATGTAAATGTAAATATGGGAAAGAAAGAGTGAAATCCTAAAGTGGTTTTCTTCCCAGTGTCCGTATAGTAAAGGTCTTCAAGATCTGATCTGATAAACCACACCCTGGAGAGAGAGATACACTCTGATAAATCACACCCTGGAGAGAGAGAGATACACTCTGATAAATCACACCCTGGAGAGAGAGATACACTCTGATAAATCACACCCTGGAGAGAGAGAGATACACTCTGATAAATCACACCCTGGAGAGAGAGAGATACACTCTGATAAATCACACCCTGGAGAGAGAGATATACACTCTGATAAATCACACCCTGGAGAGAGAGAGATACACTCTGATAAATCACACCCTGGAGAGAGAGAGATACACTCTGATAAATCACACCCTGGAGAGAGAGATATACACTCTGATAAATCACACCCTGGAGAGAGAGATATACACTCTATGATAAATCACACCCTGGAGAGAGAGATACACTCTGATAAATCACACCCTGGAGAGAGATATATACTCTATGATAAATCACACCCTGGAGAGAGAGAGATACACTATGATAAATCACACCCTGGAGAGAGATATAAACTCTATGATAAATCACACCCTGGAGAGAGAGATATACACTCTGATAAATCACACCCTGGAGAGAGAGATACACTCTGATAAATCACACCCTGGAGAGAGATATAAACTCTATGATAAATCACACCCTGGAGAGAGATATAAACTCTATGATAAATCACACCCTGGAGAGAGATATAAACTCTATGATAAATCACACCCTGGAGAGAGATATAAACTCTATGATAAATCACACCCTGGAGAGAGATACTCTATGATAAATCACACCCTGGAGATACACTCTGATAAATCACACCCTGGAGAGAGGGAGATACACTATGATAAATCACACCCTGGAGAGAGAGATACACTATGATAAATCACACCCTGGAGAGAGAGATAAATCACACCCTGGATATACACTCTGATAAATCACACCCTGGAGAGAGAGATATACACTCTGGATAAATCACACCCTGGAGAGAGAGAAAATATCACACCCTGGAGAGAGATATAAACTCTGATAAATCACACCCTGGAGAGAGAGATATACACTCTGATAAATCACACCCTGGAGAGAGATAACTCTGATAAATCACACCATGGAGAGAGAGATATAAACTCTATGATAAATCACACCCTGATAAAAATCACACCCTGGAGAGAGATATACACTCTGATAAATCACACCCTGGAGAGAGAGATATACACTCTGATAAATCACACCCTGGAGAGAGAGATACACTCTGATAAATCACACCCTGGAGAGAGAGATATACACTCTGATAAATCACACCCTGGAGAGAGATACACTCTGATAAATCACACCCTGGAGAGAGAGATACACTCTGATAAATCACACCCTGGAGAGAGAGATAAATCACACCTGGAGAGAGATATACACTCTATGATAAATCACACCCTGGAGAGAGAGAGATACACTCTGATAAATCACACCCTGGAGAGAGAGATACACTCTGATAAATCACACCCTGGAGAGAGAGAGATACACTCTGATAAATCACACCCTGGAGAGAGGATAGACTACACTATGATAAATCACACCCTGGAGAGAGACTCTGATAAATACACTGGATGATAAATCACACCACACTGGAGAGAGAGAGTGGAGAGAGAGATACACTGATAAATCACACCCTGGAGAGAGATAAATCACACCCTGGAGAGAGACTGATAAATCACACCCTGGAGAGAGAGACATCCTATGATCTGCAGAGTCAAATGACTCACTACTGTAAGAGTCTGTTAAATCTCTGGATCACACTGTAAGTCTCTGGAGAGTCTGTTAAATGACTCACTACTGTAAGTCTCTCTGGAGCAGAGAGTCTGTTAAATGACTCACTAAATGACTCAAGTAAGTCTCTGGATCAGAGAGTCTGTTAAATGACTCACTACTGTAAGTCTCTCTGGATCAGAGAGTCTGTTAAATGACTCACTACTGTAAATCTCTGGATCAGAGAGTCTGCTAAATGACTCACTAAAGTCTCTGGAACACACAACACAGTAAATGACTCACTACTGTAAGTCTCTCTGGAAGCTCTGTAAGTCTCTGGATCAGAGAGTCTGTTAAATGACTCAACTGTAAGTCTCTCTGGATCAGAGAGTCTGTTAAATGACTCACTTATTGTTAAATGACTCACTACTGTAGTCTCATGGATCAGAGAGTCTGTTAAATGACTCACTACTGTAAGTCTCTCTGTACTGTTAAATGACTCACTACTGTATTAAGATCTGTTAAATGACTAGATCACACTGAAATCTCTGGATCAGAGAGTCTGTTAAATGACTCACTACTGTAAGTCTTATTCTGGATCAAAGTCTGTTAAATGACTCACTACTGTAAGTCTCTCTGGATCAGAGAGTATGTTAAATGACTCACTACTGTAAGTCTATCTGGATCAGAAGTCTGTTAAATGACTCACTACTGTAAAATCTGGATTTCTGTTAAATGACTCACTACTGTAAGTCTACTCTGGATTAAAACTGTTAAATGTATAAATTAAATAGAAAAGATAATGGACCTAGTCTGTTTATAATGTAATATAATATTTGGATCAAATCTGTCACCAAAATAAAAGCACTGGACAGTCTCTGGATAGAAAATCTGTCTAAAAACTCAATGTAATTTAGCGGTAGAGACTTTGTTGCTATGTTTGACAGAAGAACAGTCTCTGGATCAGAGAGTCTGTTAAATGACAAATGACAGAGAACACGGTGCCACTACTGTAAGTCTCTCTGGATCTAGAGTCATTAAATAGCCACAACAGCCCCGTGTCCCTCTCCCATCTACCCCTCACTGTCTAAACAGCCCCTGCACCATATCCATAGTCAACTGTTATATGACATTATGAAAGCTCATCCATCTGGACATCAAGGAGCCAGTCTCCTCCTGCTGCACAAACCATTGAAGCTAAAGGTTTAAATCATGTCTGGGACAGCAAGTCTACCCGGGTCAAGTCAAGTTCGGGAGCCCCCCAGGGATGCTAAAATGATATATCAGCTTCTCAAACAGGCTGGCTAAGGGCTTTGTGTTGATGCTTTGGCAGTCTGAGGGCAGACTTCAGAGCACTAGTTACCCCCTCGTGACCACTCTGGTTCAGGAAGTGCAATAGAGTTCAGCTCTGCAGGAAATGGGTTGAAAGGTCCAGGAAATACATCACCACTAAATACTGTCTAAACAGCCCCTTAAAGTCTACCCCATTAAATACTGTCTAAACAGCCCCTGTACCACTAGTCTACCCCATTAAATACTGTCTAAACAGCCCCTGTACCACTAGTCTACCCCATTAAATACTGTCTAAACAGCCCCTGTACCAGAGCCCCTGTACCACTAGCCTAGTCTACCCCATTAAATACTGTCTAAACAGACAGAGCCCCTGTACCACTAGTCTACCCCATTAAATACTGTCTAAACAGACAGAGCCCCTGTACCACTAGTCTACCCCCATTAAATACTGTCTAAACAGCCCCTGTACCACTAGTCTACCCCATTAAATACTGTCTAAACAGCCCCTGTACCACTAGTCTACCCCATTAAATACTGTCTAAACAGCCCCTGTACCACTAGTCTACCCCATTAAATACTGTCTAAACAGCCCCTGTACCACTAGTCTACCCCATTAAATACTGTCTAAACAGCCCCTGTACCACTAGTCTACCCCCATTAAATACTGTCTAAACAGCCCCTGTACCACTAGTCTACCCCATTAAATACTGTCTAAACAGCCCCTGTACCACTAGTCTACCCCCATTAAATACTGTCTAACAGAGCCCCTGTACCACTAGTCTACCCCATTAAATACTGTCTAAACAGACAGAGCCCTGTACCACTAGTCTACCCCATTAAATACTGTCTAAACAGCCCCTGTACCACTAGTCTACCCCATTAAATACTGTCTAAACAGACCCCCTGTACCACTAGTCTACCCCCATTAAATACTGTCTAAACAGCCCCTGTACCACTAGTCTACCCCCATTAAATACTGTCTAAACAGCCCCTGTACCACTAGTCTACCCCATTAAATACTGTCTAAACAGACAGAGCCCCTGTACCACTAGCCTACCCCCATTAAATACTGTCTAAACAGACAGAGCCCCCCATGTACCACTAGTCTACCCCATTAAATACTGTCTAAACAGCCCCTGTACCACTAGTCTACCCCCATTAAATACTGTCTAAACAGCCCCTGTACCACTAGTCTACCCCCATTAAATACTGTCTAAACAGACAGAGCCCCTGTACCACTAGCCTACCCCCATTAAATACTGTCTAAACAGCCCCTGTACCACTAGTCTACCCCATTAAATACTGTCTAAACAGACAGAGCCCCTGTACCACTAGTCTACCCCCATTAAATACTGTCTAAACAGCCCCTGCACCACTAGTCTACCCCATTAAATACTGTCTAAACAGCCCCTGTACCACTAGTCTACCACATTAAATACTTTCTAAACAGACAGAGCCCCTGTACCACTAGTCTACCCCATTAAATACTGACTAAACAGCCCCTGTACCACTTGTCTACCCCATTAAATACTGTCTAAACAGCCCCTGAACCACTAGTCTACCCCCATTAAATACTGTCTAAACAGCCCCTGTACCACTAGTCTACCCCATTAAATACTGTCTAAACAGCCCCTGTACCACTAGTCTACCCCCATTAAATACTGTCTAAACAGCCCCTGTACCACTAGTCTACCCCATTAAATACTGTCTAAACAGCCCCTGTACCACTAGTCTACCCCATTAAATACTGTCTAAACAGCCCCTGTACCACTAGTCTACCCCCATTAAATACTGTCTAAACAGCCCCTGTACCACTAGTCTACCCCATTAAATACTGTCTAAACAGCCCCTGTACCACTAGTCTACCCCCATTAAATACTGTCTAAACAGCCCCTGTACCACTAGTCTACCCCCATTAAATACTGTCTAAACAGACAGAGCCCCTGTACCACTAGTCTACCCCATTAAATACTGTCTAAACAGACAGAGCCCCTGTACCACTAGTCTACCCCATTAAATACTGTCTAAACACATTCCAAGGCTGAATCAACTACTTGAAATATGTCATTGCCCATATAAACAGGGGCTGTTTAGACTATAAACCCAGTTTACGGTAATGAATAAAAACCAAATGTTTCAGGCTTTCCCTTTAACTGGGATATGTTATCATGTCGTTGTTAACTGCAGATCATTGTGTTCCTATTAACAGTAGCCATTCAGTTATCTTCTCTTTTTTTAAAGACTCAGGAGCCAAAACTCATCAATCATCATGTGATTGGACGGCGTTGAGCCCAGACCGATGGAGCCAAAACTCATTAATCATCATGTGATTGGACCAGACCGATGGAGCCAAAACTCATTAATCATCATGTGATTGGCCGGCGTTGATCCCAGACCGATGGAGCCACGCCCCCGAGCTGAAGGCCGAATATTGTTCCAGAACTGGTTCACTTCACTCTGTATGAAGAGAGGCTAACCACCTGGTTCACTTCTCTCTGTATGAAGAGAGGCTAACCACCTGGTTCACTTCTCTCTGTATGAAGAGAGGCTAACCACCTGGTTCACTTCACTCTGTATGAAGAGAGGCTAACCACCTGGTTCACTTCACTCTGTATGAAGAGAGGCTAACCACCTGGTTCACTTCTAAAGGTATGAAGAGATGCTAATAAAGGGACCTGGTTCACTTCTATATGAAGAGGGCTAACCACCTGGTTCACTATATAAAGAGAGGAATACCTGGTTCACTATATAAAGGGAATAGGGTTCACTATATAAAGGCTAATACCTGGTTCACTTCTATAAGAGGGAACCACCTGGTTCACTATATGTAAGGGAATAGGCTGCACTATATAAAGGGAATAGGGTCACACTGTATAAGAGGGCTAATACCTGGTTCACTTCTCTATGAAGGAGAATAGGGTACTTCACTATATAACCACCTGGTTCACTTCACTCTGTATAAAGGGCTAATACCTGGTGCACTATATAAATGGAATAGGGTGCACTATATAAAGGGGATGGTTCACTTCACTAAATGAAGAGGGCTCACTATATAAAGGAATAGGGTGCACTATATGTAAAGGGAATACCTGGTTCACTTCATATAAAGAGGCTAACCACCTGGTTCACTATATAAATGAATAGGGTGCACTATATAAAGGGTTAGGGTCACTATATAAAGGGAACCACCTGGTTCACTTCATAAATGAAGAGAGGGTAACCATATAAAGGAATAGGTGCACTATGTATGAAGAGGGCTAACCACCTGGTTCACTTCATCTGTATGAAGAGAGGCTAACCAAGGGAATAGGGTACACTATATAAAGAGGCTAATAGGGTACACTATATAAATGAATAGGGGCACTATATAAAGGGATTACTTCACTCTATATAAAGGGCTAATACCTGGTGCACTATATAAAGGGAATACCTGGTTCACTATATGTATGAATAGGGCTACACTATATAAAGGAATACTTGCACTATGCTGAAGAGAGGAACCACCTGGGTTCACACTATATAAAGGGAATAGGGTGCACTATATAAGGGGCTAATAGGGTGCACTATATGTATGATAGGGTGCACTATATAAAGGGTTAGGGTGCACTATATAAAGGGAATAGGGTTCACTATATATAAGAGAGGAATAGGGTTCACTATATAAAAGAGGCTAATAGGGTGCACTATATAAAGGAATAGGGTGCACTAATAAAAGGGAATAGGGTGCACTATATAAAGGGAATAGGGTGCACTATATAAAGGAATAGGGTGCACTATATAAAGGGGATAGGGTGCACTATATAAAGGGAATAGGGTACACTATATAAAGGAATAGGGTGCACTATATAAAGGGAATAGGGTGCACTATATAAAGGGATAGGGTGCACTATATAAAGATAGGGTGCACTATATAAAGGGGATAGGGTGCACTATATAAAGGGAATAGGGTACACTATATAAAGGAATAGGGGCACTATATACAAAGGGAATAGGGTGCACTATATAAAGAGGGAATAGGGTTCACTATATAAAGGGAATAGGGGCACTATATAAAGGGAATAGGGTGCACTATATAAAGGGAATAGGGTGCACTATATAAGGGAATAGGGTGCACTATATAAAGGGAATAGGGTGCACTATATAAAGGGAATAGGGTACACTATATAAAGGGAATAGGGTACACTATATAAAGGGAATAGGGTGCACTATATAAAGGTTCAGGGTGCACTATATAAAGGGAATAGGGTGCACTATATAAAGGGAATAGGGTGCACTATATAAAGGGTTAGGGTGCACTATATAAAGGGAATAGGGTGCAGTATATAAAGGAATAGGCTAGGGTGCACTATATAAGAGGGAATAGGGTGCACTATATAAAGGGAAGAGGGTAACTATATAAAGGGAATAGGGTGCACTATATAAAGGGAATAGGGTGCACTATATAAAAGGGAATAGGGTGCACTATATAAAAGGGAATAGGGTGCACTATATAAAAGGGAATAGGGTGCCACCTATAAAGGGAATAGGGTGCACTATATAAAAGGGAATACCTGGTGCACTATATAAAGGGAATAGGGTGCACTATATAAAGGGAATAGGGGCACTATATAAAGGAATAGGGGCGCACTATATAAAGGGAATAGGGTGCACTATATAAAGGGAATAGGGTGCACTATATAAAAAGGGAATAGGGCTAACTATATAAAGGGAATAGGGTGCACTATATAAAGGGAATAGGGTGCACTATATAAAGGAATAGGGTGCACTATATAAATGGAAGAGGGCGCACTATATAAAGGGAATAGGGTACACTATATAAAGGGAATAGGCGCACTATATAAAGGGAATAGGGTGCACTATATAAAGGGAATAGGGTGCACTATATAAAAAGGGAATAGGGTACACTATATAAAGGTAATAGGGTGCACTATATAAAAAGGGAATAGGGTGAACTATATAAAAAGGGAATAGGGTGCACTATATAAAGGAATAGGTGCACTATATAAAGGGAATAGGGTGCACTATATAAAGGGAATAGGGTACACTATATAAAGGGAATAGGGCGCACTATATAAAGGGAATAGGGTGCACTATATAAAGGGAATAGGGTGCACTATATAAAAGGGAATAGGGTACACTATATAAAGGGAATAGGGTGCACTATATAAAGGAATAGGGTGCACTATATAAAGGGAATAGGGTGCACTATATAAAGGGAATAGGGTGCACTATATAAAGGGAATAGGGTGCACTATATAAAGGAATAGGGTGCACTATATAAAGGGAATAGGGTGCACTATATAAAGGAATAGGGTGCACTATATAAAGGGAATAGGGTGCACTATATAAAGGGAATAGGGTGCACTATATAAAGGGAATAGGGTGCACTATATAAAGGGAATAGGGTGCACTATATAAAGGGAATAGGGTGCACTATATATAAAGGGAATAGGGTGCACTATATATAAAGGGAATAGGGTGCACTATATAAAGGGAATAGGGTGCACTATATAAAAAGGGAATAGGGCGCACTATATAAAGGGAATAGGGTACACTATATAAAGGGAATAGGGTGCACTATATAAAGGGAATAGGGGTGCACTATATAAAGGGAATAGGGTGCACTATATAAAGGGAATAGGGTGCACTATATAAAGGGAATAGGGCGCACTATATAAAGGAATAGGGCGCACTATATAAAGGGAATAGGGCGCACTATATAAAGGGAATAGGGCGCACTATATAAAGGGAATAGGGTGCACTATATAAAGGGAATAGGGTGCACTATATGAAGGAATAGGGTGCACTATATAAAAAGGGAATAGGGTGCACTATATAAAGGGAATAGGGTGCACTATATAAAAAGGGAATAGGGTGCACTATATAAAGGGAATAGGGTGCACTATATAAAGGGGAATAGGGTGCACTATATAAAGGGAATAGGGTACACTATATAAAGGGAATAGGTGCACTATATAAAGGGAATAGGGTACACTATATAAAGGAATATGGTACACTATATAAAGGGAATAGGGTGCACTATATAAAGGGATTAGGTGCACTATATAAAGGGAATAGGGTGCACTATATAAAGGGAATAGGGTGCACTATATAAAGGGAATAGGGTACACTATATAAAGCACATATGTCAGAGTCAAGGCCCGCGGGCCACATCCGGCCCGCGAGAAGGTTTTTACGGCCCCTGGGATGATCTTGATTTATTATTAGAACCGGCCCGCAGACCGCAGCAAGCCGGCAGCCCGCAGATCTTTACACGCACCAATACTACATTTCCCACAATGCAACGGTGACGACCGAGCAGTAGGCTGCTTCATTTCAATATTTATTGGCACAGCAGTTGTCAGCATCACAGTAAAATTAACTTTCAGATACCCATCAAAAATGGCAAAACGGAAGGTGGACACTGAGAACCGGGGTTTCAAACAAGGTGGAGTCGGAGTATTTGTTCACGGAGGTAGCTGGAAAACCTGTGTGTCTTCTGTGTGGAGAAAGTGTGGCGGTACTGAAAGAGTATAATCTGAGACGACATTATGAAACGAAACACGCGGACAAAAACAAGAATATGGACATGGAACAAAGGCTACAAAAGGCAGAGGAATTAAAACGAGGCCTCAAATCTCGACAGGCTCTGTTCAAAAGCCAAATCACAAGGCCAGGCTGCTGTCAAGGCCAGTTTTATTTTGGCAGAAGAGATCGCTAAATCAGCCCGGCCATTTACGGAGGGGGATTTCATCAAAAACTGCATGATTAAAGTTTGTGACGAAGTTTGCCCAGAAAAAAGGCAACTCTTTTTAAATGTGAGTCTGAGCAGAAACACCATTGCCGAGAGAGTAGACCAGTTGTCCATCAATCTAAAAGAGCAGCTTGTGAAAAGGGAAAAGATTTCATTGCATATTCCTTGGCTGTGGATGAGAGCACCGACATTTCTGACATTGCCCAGTTGTCAATTTTCATCCGCGGAGTGGACTCCAGCCTAAGCGTGACAGAGGAGTTTTTGGCTTTACGTCCTATGCATGGCACAACTACGGGGCATGATTTGTATGAAGAGGTGTCAAGATGTGTAAATGAGATGGAGCTGCCTTGGGAAAAACTCGTGGGTTTGACAACCGACGGAGCACCTGCGATGTGTGGACACAGGAGCGGACTGGTGGCGAAGATACGGGAAAAGATGCAAGAGGAAAACGCGACAGGTGAGCTGACAGCTTATCATTGTATCATACACCAGGAAGCGTTGTGCGGTAAAGCCTTGAAAATGGAGCATGTAATGAGCATCATCACGCGCACAGTTAACTTTATCAGAGCCAAAGGTTTGAATCACCGCCAGTTCAAGGCATTTCTGACGGAGTTAGAAACGGAGCATGGTGATTTGCCTTATCACACAGAGGTGCGATGGCTAAGCCAGGGAAAGGTGCTTCAAAGATGTTTCGAGCTTCGTGAGGAGATTTGTCTGTTCTTGGACAGCAAAGGAAAGACACAACACAACTCCGAGACGAAATGTTTCTGTGTGAAATGGCTTTTCTGTGTGACATTACGAGTCATCTGAATGCAATGAACTTGCAGCTGCAGGGTCGGGATCGTGTCATCTCTGATATGTACAGTACAGTGAAGGCATTTAAAACCAAACTGACTCTGTGGGAGACGCAGATGCGGAAAGAAAATTTGAGCCACTTTCCCAGCTGCCAGACCATGAAAGAGAAGCTCTCTACCAGTGCGTTCCCGAGCGCACAGTTGGCTGATAAAATAGGTATGCTTGCCGCTGACTTTCGACGCCGATTTGCTGACTTTGAAGCACAAAAAGCAGGTTGGAACTGCTCGGTAACCCATTTGCTGTTGACGTGGAAAGCTCACCACCAAACCTCCAAATGGAGTTGATTGACCTCCAATGCAATGATGCACTGAGGGCAAAATATGCGGCAGTGGGTGCTGCGGAGTTCGCCCGTTTCCTCCCGACACAATGCCCCAGCTGCGCATCAGGCTGCTCAAACGTTGTCTATGTTTGGCAGCACATACCTGTGTGAACAACTGTTTTCTTTGATGAACTTGAACAAAACATCACACAGAAGTCGACTTACTGCTGAACACCTCCACTCAATTCTGAGGATTTCCTCAGCTCAGAGCCTTACCCCGAACATTGATGAACTTGTGGAAAAGATGGGACACCACCAAGTATCACCCTCAACCTCAAACAAGTGAACATTACTGTGCAATCACATATTTAGAGTTTTTACTCAGTTCAAGTTTAAAAGTTAAAGTTTAATATTTGTTTTCACTGCATGTTACTTCTCCTTAAACAAAGTGTTGTTTTTGATTAATAGATTTTTGCACTTTATTTTATTGTATTTCAATCCAATTATATTTTAAAAATATTTCAGTTGAGTGGATGATAGAAAATTGCTATTATTGTTTTTTTCTTTGAAGTAAATTTAGCCCACTTTTGCTAAAATAGAAAATATAGGCTACTGATGGTGCCTTGAATACCGGTTTCTTTAATTTAATGTTCATGTTATGGGGATTTTTATATAAAGGAAATTTGTCTTTTGTGTCTGTTGAAAATGAAAGATTACTGACAGAGCCATAAGAAAATATTGCTTTATTTATCTGATCATATTGGAATATATTTGTTAGGTTTTCAGTAGGTTCAATTAGGTTCACTAGACTATATGCGTCATTTAAAAAATTTTCAATGAACATTCGAACAGTCCGGCCCTCGGCTTGTAGCTAAATTTTTATTTGGCCCTCCGTCCATTTGACTTTGACACCCCTGATATAAAGGGAATAGGGTGCACTATATAAAGGGAATAGGGTACACTATATAAAGGGAATAGGGTGCACTATATAAAGGGAATAGGGTGCACTATATAAAGGGGATAGGGTGCACTATATAAAGGGAATAGGGTGCACTATATAAAGGGATAGGGTGCACTATATAAAGGGAATAGGGCACACTATATAAAGGAATAGGGTGCACTATATAAAGGGAATAGGGCGCACTATATAAAGGAATAGGGCACACTATATAAAGGGAATAGGGTGCACTATATAAAGGAATAGGGCACACTATATAAAGGGGATAGGGTACACTATATAAAGGGAATAGGGTGCACTATATAAAGGGAATAGGGTGCACTATATAAAGGGAATAGGGTGCACTATATAAAGGGAATAGGGTGCACTATATAAAGGGAATAGGGCGCACTATATAAAGGAATAGGGTACACTATATAAAGGGAATAGGGCACTATATAAAGGGAATAGGGTGCACTATATAAAGGGAATAGGGTGCACTATATAAAAAGGGAATAGGGTACACTATATAAAGGTAATAGGGTGCACTATATAAAAAGGGAATAGGGTGCACTATATAAAAAGGGAATAGGGTGCACTATATAAAGGAATAGGGTGCACTATATAAAGGAATAGGGTGCACTATATAAAGGGAATAGGGTACACTATATAAAGGGAATAGGGCGCACTATATAAAGGGAATAGGGTGCACTATATAAAGGGAATAGGGTGCACTATATAAAAAGGAATAGGGTACACTATATAAAGGGAATAGGGTGCACTATATAAAGGAATAGGGTGCACTATATAAAGGGAATAGGGTGCACTATATAAAGGAATAGGGTGCACTATATAAAGGGAATAGGGTGCACTATATAAAGGGAATAGGGGCGCACTATATAAAGGGAATAGGGTGCACTATATAAAGGAATAGGGCGCACTATATAAAGGGAATAGGGCGCACTATATAAAGGAATAGGGTGCACTATATAAAGGGAATAGGGTGCACTATATGAAGGAATAGGGCGCACTATATAAAGGGAATTGGGTGCACTATATAAAAGGGAATAGGGTGCACTATATAAAGGGAATAGGGTGCACTATATAAAAAGAATAGGGTGCACTATATAAAGGGAATAGGGTGCACTATATAAAGGAATAGGGTGCACTATATAAAGGGAATAGGGTACACTATATAAAGGGAATAGGGTGCACTATATAAAGGGAATTAGGGTGCACTATATAAAGGGAATAGGGTGCACTATATAAAGGGAATAGGGTGCACTATATAAAGGGAATAGGGAACTATATAAAGGGAATAGGGTGCACTATATAAAGGGAATAGGGTACACTATATAAAGGGAATAGGGTGCACTATATAAAGGGAATAGGGTGCACTATATAAAGGGAATAGGGTGCACTATATAAAGGGATAGGGTGCACTATATAAAGGGAATAGGGTGCACTATATAAAGGGATAGGGTGCACTATATAAAGGGAATAGGGTGCACTATATAAAGGAATAGGGTGCACTATATAAAGGGAATAGGGCGCACTATATAAAGGGAATAGGGTGCACTATATAAAGGGAATAGGGTGCACTATATAAAGGGAATAGGGTGCACTATATAAAGGGAATAGGGCGCACTATATAAAGGAATAGGGTGCACTATATAAAGGGAATAGGGCACACTATATAAAGGAATAGGGTGCACTATATAAAGGGAATAGGGCGCACTATATAAAGGGAATAGGGCTCACTTGGAATGGCATTAACTAAAATCATGGGCTGTGTGTGTGTCATAGTCACATTCACACACCGCCTGTCATTCAACCAACAGAATGTGTGTCATAGTCACATTCACACACCGCTCGTCTGTCAACCAACAGAATGTGTGTCATAGTCACATTCACACCGCTCGTCTGTCAACCAACAGAATGTGTGTCATAGTCACATTCACACACCGCTCGTCTGTCAACCAACAGAATGTGTGTCATAGTCACATTCACACACCGCTCGTCTGTCAACCAACAGAATGTGTGTCATAGTCACATTCACACACCACCTGTCAATCAACCAACAGAATGTGTGTCATAGTCACATTCACACACCACCTGTCATTCAACCAACAGAATGTGTGTCATAGTCACATTCACACACCGCCTGTCAATCAACCAACAGAATGTGTGTCAGTCACATTCACACACCGCCTGTCATTCAACCAACAGAATGTGTGTCAGTCACATTCACACACCACCTGTCAATCAACCAACAGAATGTGTGTCATAGTCACATTCACACACCGCTCGTCATTCAACCAACAGAATGTGTGTCAGTCACATTCACACACCGCCTGTCAATCAACCAACAGAATGTGTGTCAGTCACATTCACACACCACCTGTCAATCAACCAACAGAATGTGTGTCATAGTCACATTCACACACCGCTCTGTCTGTCAACCAACAGAATGTGTGTCATAGTCACATTCACACACCGCTCGTCTGTCAACCAACAGAATGTGTGTCAGTCACATTCACACACCACCTGTCAATCAACCAACAGAATGTGTGTCATAGTCACATTCACACACCGCTCGTCATTCAACCAACAGAATGTGTGTCAGTCACATTCACACACCGCCTGTCAATCAACCAACAGAATGTGTGTCAGTCACATTCACACACCGCCTGTCAGTCAACCAACAGAATGTGTGTCATAGTCACATTCACACACCGCTCGTCTGTCAACCAACAGAATGTGTGTCATAGTCACATTCACACACCGCTCGTCATTCAACCAACAGAATGTGTAATATCACACACTCAACTATTAATATGAACGTGTCATTTAGCAGACGCTCTTATCCAGAGAGACGTACAGGAGCGATTTACTGTAGTGCAAAAAGGGATATTGAATTGTGTTTTGGTTGTCAACGCAACCAAATAATCAACATTCTGAAGGAGATCCAGAGAGACTTAGGGGAGCAATTCGGGATAAGTGCCTTGCTCAAGGGCACAACAGATTTTCACCTCGTCGGCTCGAGGATTCAAACCAGTAACCTTTCAGTTACTAACCCAACGCTCTTAACCGCTAGGCTATTGGATTCACGTCTCTATCTCAACCAACAATCTAAGTTTAAAAATAAAATAAAAATAGGACTAAATCAAACTGTAAATGCATTTTAAATAAAGTTGGATTTGATTTATTCCTGTTCTTTAACGTTGATTCTTGGTTGAAATGGAGACGTTAACACAACATATCAATTATTATTAATTTATAAACAAACTGGAATTAAAGCCAGTGCCACAAAATATACTTCTCCTTCAAAATGTTGATATTTAGTTGCTTTGACAACCAAAACATAATTCAATATCCCTTTTGCACTACAATAAATAGCCTATTAACTTGTGGACTAGTGAAAGAACAGTTTGAAAAAACGTGGGAAGGGTTGTGTTGTGTGTTCAAGATGCCCCACTTCTCTTTAAATACATCACTCATTGCTTAAAGCCACACCCCAGGCACACCTACCAAACGGAGCAAACATATCTCCTCCGTTCAACAAAGTACATGAACGTTTTGGGAAAATGTGTTGTTCGGTACAAACCGTTCCCGCAACGTAGCAAACGTTCAAACAAAACTGAACACACCCCCCTCTGTTAGGTCACATTAATGTTCTATTATACAAGTGGGAGGGTCTAATCATGAATGCTAATGAGTTAAAAACCGCATTCCAACTATTTCACAAGATACCGCTGGCTAAATGTGACATTAAAATGCCTATTTACTCTGTTTCATCAATCCACAGCCCAGCCATTTATAAACCTGATCTCCACTATAAAAAGCATCTAGACATTATATCACATTTCTTTTAGACTAACATGTAGTTTTCAACAGCTGAGATTTGTATAAACCTTGCTGTCTGAACGACTGGGTCGGGTCCATAGATACAGAACCAAAAGACTGAACGACTGGGTCGGGTCCATAGATACAGAACGACTGGGTCGCGTCCATAGATACAGAACCAAAAGACTGAACGACTGGGTCGGGTCCATAGATACAGAACCAAAAGACTGAACGACTGGGTCGGGTCCATAGATACAGAACCAAAAGACTGAACGACTGGGTCGCGTC
>NW_026280355.1:0-3276 GCF_023373465.1 Oncorhynchus keta | reverse complement strand
ATTGTATTGGGAATAACAATAATTTCATACCATTGTATTGGGAAATAACAATAATTTCATACCATTGTATTGGGAAATAACAATAATTTCATACCATTGTATTGGGAAATAACAATAACTTCATACCATTGTATTGGGAAATAACACACTTCTCATACCATTGTATTGGGAAATAACAATAATTTCATACCATTGTATTGGGAAATAACAATAATTTCATACCATTGTATTGGGAAATAACAATAATTTCATTGTATTGGGAAATAACCATACCATTGTATTGGGAATAACAATAACAATTGTAAAATTTCATACCATTGTATTGGGAAATAACAATAATTTCATACCATTGTATTGGGAAATAACAATAATTTCATACCATTGTATTGGGAAATAACAATAATTTCATACCATTGTATTGGGAAATAACAATACTTCATACCATTGTATTGGGAAATAACAATAATTTCATACCATTGTATTGGGAAAACAATAACAACCATTGTATTGGGAAACAACAATTTCATACCATTGTATTGGGAAATAACAATAATTTCATACCATTGTATTGGGAAATAACAATAATTTCATACCATTGTATTGGGAAATAACAATATTGGGAAATTTCATACCATTGTATTGGGAAATAACAATAATTTCATACCATTGTATTGGGAAATAACAATAATTGTATTGGGAAATAATAATAATTTCATACCATTGTATTGGGAAATAACAATAATTTCATACCATTGTATTGGGAAATAACAATAATTTCATACCATTGTATTGGGAAATAACAATAATTTCATACCATTGTATTGGGAAATAACAATAATTTCTCATACCATTGTATTGGGAAATAACAATAATTTCATACCATTGTATTGGGAAATAACAATAATTTCATACCATTGTATTGGGAAATAACAATAATTTCATACCATTGTATTGGGAAATAACAATAATTTCATACCATTGTATTGGGAAATAAATAATAATTTCATACCATTGTATTGGGAAATAACAATAATTTCATACCATTGTATTGGGAAATAACAATAATTTCATACCATTGTATTGGGAAATAACAATAATTTCATACCATTGTATTGGGAAATAAATAATAATTTCATACCATTATATTGGGAAATAACAATAATTTCATACCATTGTATTGGGAAATAACAATAATTTCATACCATTGTATTGGGAAATAAATAATAATTTCCATACCATTGCATTGGGAAATAAACAATAATTTCATACCATTGTATTGGGAAATAACAATAATTTCATACCATTGTATTGGGAAATAAATAATAATTTCATACCATTGTATTGGGAAATAACAATAATTTCATACCATTGTATTGGAAAATAACAATAATTTCATACCATTGTATTGGGAAATAACAATAATTTCATACCTTGATTACATTGAGACACAATCACATATGTCTATTTTTATTCATGGGAATATGAGGTGAACAGATGACCTAAATCAAACTCATTTTGTGATGAATTCCTGGTGATTTTAGTCATTTTTTGACCAAAAACTAAAATCCCCCCAAAAGAAAATACATACATATATGTACAGTGGGGCAAAAAATGTATTTAGTCAGCCACCAATTGTGCAAGTTCTCCCACTTAAAAAGATGAGAGAGGCCTGTAATTTTCATCATGGGTACACTTCAACGATGACAGACAAAATGAGAAAAAAAATCCTGAAAATCACATTGTAGGATTTTTAATGAATTTATTTGCAAATTATGGTGGAAAAATAAGTATATATTGCGCTCCATACCTCAGCTTCTATCTCCGACCTCCTGAATGTGTAGTCACTAGTTCTGTGGTTGACATCAGAACCAGAGAAAAAGAGCAGAATCTCTCTTCCTGATTCTCAGAAAGTAAGTAAAGGGGCAAATCTGAACCTATTGAAGTACCACAATAACAGCTGAAAGAGCAGTGAATGATTCATAGATATAGAAGATTGTTCAAATCAATCACATTTTTTTTGTCACATGGGCCGATTGCAACAGGTGTAGATTTGATCTGTGAAATGCTTTGGGAGTCCTTTCCCAACCATTCAGAGATAAAAGGAGTAAAATGGTATAATGTCTTTGGGATGAATTGGTGTCTGACGTTTTTTGATAGGGAGGAGGACCTTATCTGACTGACTAGTAACGGATTCTTAACCTACTTTTGTGAGACACAACCTCGATCTGTCTGTAGATTGACTGAACAAACCTAGATACTTCATATATTCATCCTGTTATGCAGGTGAGTGAGGACCCAAAAGCGACTTAACAGAAACTGAGTTTATTCAAGTCCAAACAGAAAATAACAAATCCTGAATCCTTAACAGGAAATGTCCAAACGGGGATAACAGAAATCCTCTAGTTTGTAGAGGGGAATAACAGGATAAGCGGCCACAGACTGCAGGTCCCTTCGGGTAGGCGCAGGCCGTAGCTGACAGAGACATCTGCTCACACGCAGCATCTGATGAAGGCAAAACACGACAGGACGGAACGGAACGGAACAAGAACACAGCACAGCAAACAAGGATCCGACAAGGACAGAAGCAGAAACAGAGAGAGAAATAGAGACTTAATCAGAGGGCAAAATAGGGGACAGGTGTGAAAGAGTAAACGAGGTCGTTAGGAGAATGAGGAACAGCTGGGAGCAGGAACGGAACGATAGAGAGAGAGAGGGATAGAGAGAGGGAAAAACCTAATAAGACCAGCAGGGGGAAACGAATAGAAGAGAAAGCACAGGGACAAGACATGACAATATATGACAATACATGACACATCCTATAGTAAGACATTAACATCAAGGAAGTTAACCTATCCTAAGGTGCTTTTTGTCTTAAAACCTTTTAACTCATATTACTCCAGTGCCTATATGTTGTTTTGAGGTCAATCGTTCATTAACAGGTGACATCACTTCATGTCATCCACTTCTACTGAGTCAGCGTGTGACGAGAAACCCAAGAAGTGATGTCCAAGTATGACACCCACTTTTTTATTGGGATATTGTCAATGAGTGACACTTCATGGTTCAACGTTAGAACACAGTGGTAGTTGATTATATGGCATAAATAACTCCAAGAGAAAAAAACCTCTGGATAGCCCTACAGGTGGATACTAATGGTAAACATGTGCTTCATAGCATCAACAATAAAACAAATAAGTTATAGGAAAAAGAGACATAGATGGAGAGCATATTATGATCGCTGAGCATATAAGCCGTGTGTGTGTGTGTGCGTGCGTG
>NW_026280354.1:0-5105 GCF_023373465.1 Oncorhynchus keta | reverse complement strand
ACAGAGTCAATGTGGAGGCTATATACAGGGGCACCGGTACAGAGTCAATGTGGAGGCTATATACATGTGGGTTACGGTACAGAGTCAATGTGGATGCTATATACAGGGTGTTATGGCACAGAGTCAATGTGGAGGCTATATACAGGGGTGGACAGAGTCAATGTGGAGGCTATATACAGGGGTACCAGGTACAGAGTCAATGTGGAGGCTATATACAGGGGTACCGGTACAGAGTCAATGTGGAGGCTATATACAGGGGGTACCGGTACAGAGTCAATGTGGAGGCTATATACAGGGTGTTACCGTACAGAGTCAATGTGGAGGCTATATACAGGGGGTACCGTACAGAGTCAATGTGGAGGCTATATACAGGGTGTTACCAGTACAGAGTCAATGTGGAGGCTATATACAGGGGGTACCAGTACAGAGTCAATGTGGAGGCTATATACAGGGGGTAAGCCAGTACAGAGTCAATGTGGAGGCTATATACAGGTGTTACACAGAGTCAATGTGGAGGCTATATACAGGGTGTTACGGCACATATCAATGTGGAGGCTATATACAGGGATGTACCGGCACAGAATGTGGAGGCTATATACAGGTGGAGGCCATATACAGGGTACGGCACAGAGCTCAATGTGGAGGCTATATATACAGGGGTACCGGCACAGAGTCAATGTGGAGGCTATATACAGGGGTACCAGTACAGAGTCAATGTGGAGGCTATATACAGGGGTACCAGATACTAAATAATAATATATGCCATTTAGCAGACGCTTTTATCCAAAGCGACTTACAGTCATGTGTGCATACACTTACGTATGGGTGGTCACGGGATTGAACCCACTACTCTGGCGTTACAAGCGCCATGCTCTACCAACTGAGCTACAGAGTCAATGTGGAGGTTATATACAGGGGTACCAGTACAGAAGTCAATGTGGAGGCTATATACAGGGGTACCAGTACAGAGTCAATGTGGAGGCTATATACAGGGGTACCGGTACAGAGTCAATGTGGAGGCTATATACAGGGGTACAGAGTCAATGTGGATGCTATATACAGGGGTACTGGTACAGAGTCAATGTGGAGAGCTATATACAGGGGTACAGAGTCAATGTGGAGGCTATATACAGGGGGTACAGAGTCAATGTGGAATTGCTATATACAGGGGTACTGGTACAGGTCAATGTGGATGCTATATACAGAGGGTACCAGTACAGAGTCAATGTGGAGGCTATATACAGGGGTACTGGTACAGAGTCAATGTGGAGGCGCTATATACAGGGGTACAGAGTCAATGTGACTATATACAGAAATTTACCAAGTCAATGTAGAAGAGCTATATACAGGGGTACTGGTACAGAGTCAATGTGGAGGCTATATACAGGGGTACAGAGTCAATGTGGAGGCTATATACAGGGGTACCAGTACAGAGTCAATGTGGAGGCTATATACAGGGGTACCCCTACATCCCAATCACATCTCGAAGCAGGCTGGAGATAACATATCTGAAAATCCCACCACCCTTACATCCAATCACATCTCGAAGCAGGCTGGAGATAACATATCTGAACATCCCACCACCCCTTGCATCCAATCACATCTCGAGAAGCAGCCTTGCATCCAATCACATCTACACATTTCAAATCAAAGCACAATGGAAACGGGAAGCTACATTTCATGGAAACTTTATTTGAGACAAAACCACAGCATGAAACAGTACTCACCATATGGGCGGACACATTTAAGCTCAGACAATCAATCTACAATTTAGAAAACTACCTCTTCATTCATTAAAAACAAATCTAGAAAAAACAGAATCATGAGACAGAAAACATACAAGTCTCATTTTTGGTAAATATACGTTTCATTCATTCATTTCAAACATGCATCACAGTTACTGCTTTAGCAGCAGGTTCAAAGAGTAGGAGCACCATCTCCTCAATCCTAAATAGACAACAGACAAGTGTACACCTTCAGGTAACAGCACTGACACCCCTCCCAACCCGACCAGGACCGGGACTGACTTCTTAAGCAGCTGCTGCCAACCAGGGACTGACTTCTACAGCTACAAACCAGGACAGGGACTGACTCTCAGTTACAACCCAACCAGACAGGGACTAACTTCTACAGCTACAACCCAGGACAGGGACTGACTTCTACAGTTACAACCCAACCAGACAGGGACTAACTTCTACAGCTACAACCAGACAGGGACTGACTTCTACAACCAGACAGGGACTGACTTCTACAGTTACATCCCAACCAGACAGGGACTAACTTCTACAGCTACAACCCAACCAGACAGGGACTGACTTCTACAGTTACAACTCAACCTGACTTCTACAGTTACAACTCAACCTGACTTCTACAGTTACAACCTCAACCTGACTTCTACAGTTACAACTCAACCTGACTTCTACAGCCACAACCCAACAGGGACTGACTTCTACAGCTACAACCCAACCAGACAGGGACTGACTTCTACAGTTACAACCAAACAGGGACTGACTTCTACAGCTACAACCCAACCAAACATGGACTGACTTCTACAGCTACAACCCAACCAGACAGGGACTGACTTCTACAGCTACAACCAAACAGGGACTGACTTCTACAGCTACAACCCAACCAAACATGGACTGACTTCTACAGCTACAACCCAACCAAACATGGACTGACTTCTACAGTTATAACCCAACCAAACAGGGACTGACTTCTACAGCTACAACCCAACCAAACATGGACTGACTTCTACAGTTACAACCCAACCAAACATGGACTGACTTCTACAGCTACAACCCAACCAAACATGGACTGACTTCTACAGTTACAACCCAACCAGACAGGGACTGACTTCTACAGTTACAACCAGACAGGGACTGACTTCTACAGTTACAACCCAACCAGACAGGGACTGACTTCTACAGCTACAACCCAACAGGGACTGACTTCTACAGTTACAACACAACCCGACAGGGACTGACTTCTACAGTTACAACCCAACCAGACAGGGACTGACTTCTACAGTTACAACCCAACCTGACAGGGACTGACTTCTACAGTTACAACCCAACAGGGACTGACTTCTACAGCTACAACCCAACCAGACAGGGACTGACTTCTACAGCTACAACCCAACCAGACAGGGACTGACTTCTACAGTTACAACCCAACCAGACAGGGACTGACTTCTACAGTTACAACCCAACCAGACAGGGACTGACTTCTACAGCTACAACCCAACCAGACAGGGACTGACTTCTACAGTTACAACCCAACCTGACAGGGACTGACTTCTACAGTTACAACCCAACCAGACAGGGACTGACTTCTACAGTTACAACCCAACCTGACAGGGACTGACTTCTACAGCTACAACCCAACCCGACAGGGACTGACTTCTACAGCTACAACCCAACAGGGACTGACTTCTACAGCTACAACCCAACCAGACAGGGACTGACTTCTACAGTTACAACCCAACCTGACAGGGACTGACTTCTACAGTTACAACCCAACCAGACAGGGACTGACTTCTACAGCTACAACCCAACCAGACAGGGACTGACTTCTACAGTTACAACCCAACCTGACAGGGACTGACTTCTACAGTTACAACTCAACAGGGACTGACTTCAAGCAGTTACAACCCAACCAGACAGGGACTAACTTCTACAGCTACAACCCAACCAGACAGGGACTGACTTCTACAGTTACAACCCAACCAGACAGGGACTGACTTCTACAGTTACAACCCAACCTGACAGGGACTGACTTCTACAGCTACAACCCAACCAGACAGGGACTGACTTCTACAGCTACAACCAGACAGGGGACTGACTTCTGCAGTTACAACCCAACCAGACAGGGACTGACTTCAGTTACAAACCCAACCTGACAGGGACTAACTTCTACAGCTACAACCCAACCACAGGGACTGACTACTTCAGCTGGGCAACCAGGACAGGGACTGACTTCTACAGTTACAACCCAACCAGACAGGGACTGACTTCTACAGTTACAACCCAACCTGACAGGGGGACTGACTTCTGCTTCTACCCAACCAGACAGGGACTGACTTCTACAGTTACAACCCAACAGGGACTGACTTCTACAGCTACAACCCAGGACAGGGACTGACTTCTACAGTTACAACCCAACAGGGACTGACTTCTACAGTTACAACCCAACCTGACAGGGACTGACTTCTACAGCTACAACCCCAACCAGACAGGGACTGACTTCTACAGCTACAACCTAACCTGAGGGATCAGACTTCTACAGCTACAACCCAACGAGATGGGACTGACTTCTACAGTTACAACCCAACAGGGACTGACTTCTACAGCTACAACCCAACCTGACAGGGACTGACTCTACAGCTACAACCCAACCCAACACAGGACTGACCCTGCCAGCCGTCAACCCAACCTGACAGGACTGACTCTACAGCTACAACCCAACCAGACAGGACTGATCATGGCTACAACCCAACAGGGACTGACTCTAGTTACAATATAAACTGACTGGGTCTAATACTTAAAAACAGATAATACCAGTCAAGCATCTTTGAGTCATTTTGAAAGTGATGCAGAACAGAGACAACTACAGAATAGTTCTAGAAAACACCATTCGAATAGTCTTCGAGTCGCTGAAAAGTGCCACATTAAATCCATCGTCATACAGGCCCAGAAAGACTAAAACGGTTCATCACGGCTGGAGGTCAAGTCACTGCTCGGTCAGTTTTGCATGGATTTGCACAGCAAAACGTTTGTTAAAAGCAGGATGCAAAGCAGCAAAACTGACCGAGGAACAGCGATGATGGATGTGTGGTTTGAGTTGGTGGTTGGGTTTGAAGAAGTGTCCTTCCATATGGGCTGAGCTGATGGGCTGGGCTGCAACACAGACAGCACTACTGGAAGTGCTCACACTGCAGTAGATGGAGAAAATACACTACCTGCACTATAAGCACTTTAATACTGCTGAAACCAAAATCTAGTCAACCGTTGGTCTGATTGGAGACAGGCTCAGTAGAGGCTCAGGACAGAGGCTCAGGACAGAGGCTCAGGACAGTGGGATGATCTTTAGCACTGCCAACCGTT
>NW_026280353.1:0-7764 GCF_023373465.1 Oncorhynchus keta | reverse complement strand
ACCGGTACCCCCTGTATATAGCCTCCACACTGACTCTGTACCGGTACCCTGTATATAGCCTCCACACTGACTCTGTACCGGTACCCCCTGTATATAGCCTCCACACTGACTCAGTACCGGTACCCCCTGTATATAGCCTCCACACTGACTCAGTACCGGTACCCCCTGTATATAGCCTCCACACTGACTCTGTACCGGTACCCCCTGTATATAGCCTCCACATTGACTCTGTACCGGTACCCCCTGTATATAGCCTCCACACTGACTCTGTACCGTAACACCCTGTATATAGCCTCCACATTGACTCTGTACCGGTACCCCCTGTATATAGCCTCCACACTGACTCGGTACCGGTACCCCCTGTATATAGCCTCCACACTGACTCGGTACCGGTACCCCCTGTATATAGCCTCACACTGACTCAGTACCGGTACCCCCTGTATAGCCTCCACTGACTCAGTACCGGTACCCCCTGTATATAGCCTCCACACTGACTCTGTACGGTACCCCTGTATATATAGCCTCCCACACTGACTCTGTACCGGTACCCCCTGTATATAGCCTCCACACTGACTCAGTACCGGTACCCCCTGTATATAGCCTCCACACTGACTCAGTGCCGGTGCCCCTGTATATAGCCTCCACACTGACTCTGTACCGGTACCCCCTGTATATAGCCTCCACATTGACTCTGTGCAGTACCCCCCTGTATATAGCCTCCCACACTGACTCTGTACCGTAACACCCTGTATATAGCCTCCACATTGACTCTGTACCGGTACCCCCTGTATATAGCCTCCACACTGACTCTGTACGGTACCCCCTGTATATAGCCTCCACACTGACTCTGTACGGTACCCCCTGTATATAGCCTCCACACTGACTCAGTACGGTACCCCCTGTATATAGCCTCCACACTGACTCAGTACCGGTACCCCCTGTATATAGCCTCCACGGTGACTCAGTGCCGGTACCCCCTGTATATAGCCTCCACATTGACTCTGTACCGGTACCCCCCTGTATATAGCCTCCACACTGACTCAGTACCGGTACCCCCTGTATATAGCCTCCACACTGACTCAGTACCGGTACCCCCTGTATATAGCCTCCACACTGACTCAGTACCGGTACCCCCTGTATATAGCCTCCACACTGACTCAGTACCGGTACCCCTGTATATAGCCTCCACATTGACTCTGTACCGGTACCCCCTGTATATAGCCTCCACACTGACTCTGTACCGGTACCCCCCTGTATATAGCCTCCCACTGACTCAGGTACCGGTACCCCCTGTATATAGCCTCCCACACTGACTCCAGTACGGTACCCCCTGTATATGGCCTCCACACTGACTCAGTACCGGTACCCCCTGTATATAGCCTCCACATTGACTCTGTACCGGTACCCCCTGTATATAGCCTCCACATTGACTCAGTGCCGGTACCCCCTGTATATAGCCTCCACATTGACTCAGTACCCATTTTACCCCCTGTATATAGCCTCCACACTGACTCCAGTGCCAGTTACCCCCTGTATATAGCCTCCACACTGACTCAGTACCGGTACCCCCTGTATATAGCCTCCACACTGACTCAGTACCGGTACCCCTGTATATAGCCTCCACACTGACTCAGTACCCGGTACCCCCTGTATATAGCCTCCATGACTCAGTAACGGTACCCCCTGTATATAGCCTCCACATTGACTCTGTACCCCGGTACCCCCTGTATATAGCCTCCACATTGACTCTGTACCGGTACCCCCTGTATATAGCCTCCACATTGACTCAGTACCGGTTACCCCCTGTATATAGCCTCCACATTGACTCAGTACCGGTACCCCCTGTATATAGCCTCCCATTGACTCTGTACCGGTACCCCCTGTATATAGCCTCCACACTGACTCAGTACCCGGTACCCCCTGTATATAGCCTCCACACTGACTCAGTACCGGTACCCCCCTGTATATAGCCTCCACACTGACTCAGTACCGGTACCCCCTGTATATAGCCTCCACACTGACTCAGTGCCCGGTACCCCCTGTATATAGCCTCCACACTGACTCAGTACCCGGTACCCCCTGTATATAGCCTCCACATTGACTCAGTACCGGTACCCCTGTATATAGCCTCCACATTGACTCTGCCCGGTACCCCCTGTATATAGCCTCCACACTGACTCAGTACCGGTACCCCCCTGTATATAGCCTCCACACTGACTCAGTGCAGTTACCCTGTATATAGCCTCCACACTGACTCAGTACCGGTACCCCTGTATATAGCCTCGTTATTGTTATGTTATTGTGTTACTTTTTACTTTAGTTTGTTTGGTAAATATTTTCTTAACTCTTCTTGAACTGTACTGTTGGTTAAGGGCTACACATGTTTGTTTTTCAGCACGTGACAAATAAAGCGTTTGATTTGATGTTGAGCTAGTCAGCGTCTCAAATGACACCTATTCCCTATATAGTGCACTACTTTTGAAGTAGAGCCCTACAGGGAGTCGGTATTTTGGGGAGGGTCTGGCCTGCCCTTCCATACTTTCTTGCCCGTCCAAATAAATTATTTTCAATATTGATCACTTATTTTCCAGTGCGCACCGACAAAAGACTCACCAATCAAAGGAATAAATATCATACCGCCCCCCTTCCCCAAAATGTTAACCTGCCTTGTTATTGTAATGGTGAGAGGTTAGCATGTCTTGGGGGTATGATATAAAATGCTAACCTGCCTTGTGATTGTGATGGTGAGAGGGTTAGCATGTCTTAGGGGGTATGATATAAAATGCTAACCTGCCTTGTTATTGTGATGGTGAGAGGTTAGCATGTCTTGAGGAGTATGATATAAAATGCTAACCTCCCTGTTATTGTAATAGTGAGAGGTTAGCATGTCTTGGGGGTATGATATGAAATGCTAACCTCCTGTTATTGTAATAGTGAGAGGTTAGCATGTCTTGAAAGTATGATATAAAATGCTAACCTGCCTTGTTATTGTAATGGTGAGAGGTTAGCATGTCTTGAGGGTATGATATGAAATGCTAGCCTGCCTTGTTATTGTGATGGTGAGAGGTTAGCATGTCTTGGGGTATGATATAAAATGCTAACCTGCCTTGTTATTGTAATGGTGAGAGGTTAGCATGTCTTGGGGAGTATGATATAAAATGCTAACCTGCCTTGTTATTGTAATGGTGAGAGGTTAGCATGTCTTGAGGGTATGATATAAAATGCTAACCTGCCTTGTTATTGTAATGGTGAGAGGTTAGCATGTCTTGGGGGTATGATATAAAATGCTAACCTGCCTTGTTATTGTAATGGTGAGAGGTTAGCATGTCTTGGGGTATGATATAAAATGCTAACCTGCCTTGTTATTGTAATGGTGAGAGGTTAGCATGTCTTGAGGGTATGATATAAAATGCTAACCTGCCTTGTTATTGTAATGGTGAGAGGTTAGCATGTCTTGGGGTATGATATAAAATGCTAACCTGCCTTGTTATTGTAATGGTGAGAGGTTAGCATGTCTTGGGGTATGATATAAAATGCTAACCTGCCTTGTTATTGTAATGGTGAGAGGTTAGCATGTCTTGGGGGTATGATATGAAATGCTAACCTGCCTTGTTATTGTAATGGTGAGAGGTTAGCATGTCTTGGGGGTATGACATTTGTGCGTCTGTAACTTTCTCACTAATTATTAATCACGCTTCATTAGACTATCTGTAATCGTGGTAGCGTCGACAATAATGTCGAAGTGTTTACAAACATTCTATTCTTATTTACAATTTTATTTTAAGTGACTCCAAAATGACACAATACATTATTTACCATTAATTTCTTTTGGGCAGAAAATTATCTGAAACACAACCAAACCAAAGAGCAAACTGGTCATGTTCATTGCCACATTAAAAATATAATACATTTTTACAGTTGAATAACATGTCTTTACTATAAAAGCAGCTTAATTATTATTATTATTATTTTTTTACATAGGAGGTTCTGTAAATAAAACCCTATGGAAATGCTCATCCAACTGATTCATCGGGCTCAGACCCTGGAGCCCCCTACAGACCCACAGACCGGGAGCCCCCTACAGACCCGGAGCCCCCTACAGACCCTGGAGCCCCCTACAGGCCCCTGGAGCCCCCTACAGGCCCTGGAGCCCCCTACAGACCCTGGAGCCCCCTACAGACCCTACGGACCCCTACAGACCCTGGAGCCCCCTACAGACCCTGGGCCCCCTACAGACCCTGGAGCCCCCTACAGACCCTGGAGCCCCCTACAGACCCTACGGACCCCTACGGACCCTGGAGCCCCTACAGACCCTGGAGCCCCCTACAGACCCTGGAGCCCCCTACAGACCCCTACAGACCCTGGAGCCCCTACAGGCCCCTGGAGCCCCCTACAGACCCTGGAGCCCCCTACAGACCCTGGAGCCCCCTACAGGCCCTGGAGCCCCCTACAGGCCCTGGAGCCCCCTACAGACCCTGGAGCCCCCTACAGACCCTGGAGCCCCCTACAGACCCTACGGACCCCTACAGACCCTGGAGCCCCCTACAGACTCCTACAGACCCTGGAGCCCCCTACAGACCTGGAGCCCCCCTACAGACCCTGGAGCCCCCTACAGACCCCTACGGACCCCTACAGACCCTGGAGCCCCCTACAGACCCTACGGACCCTACAGACCCTGGAGCCCCCTACAGACCCTGGAGCCCCCTACAGACCCTGGAGCCCCCTACAGACCCCTACAGACCCTGGAGCCCCCTACAGGCCCTGGAGCCCCCCTACAGGCCCTGGAGCCCCCTACAGACCCTACAGCCCCCTACAGGCCCTGGAGCCCCCTACAGACCCTGGAGCCCCCTACAGACCCTGGAGCCCCCTACAGACCCTACGGACCCCTACAGACCCTGGAGCCCCTACAGACTCTACAGACCCTGGAGCCCCTACAGACCCTGCAGCCCCCTACAGACCCTGGAGCCCCCTACAGACCCTACGGACCCCTACAGACCCTGGAGCCCCCTACAGACCTGGAGCCCCCTACAGACCCTGGAGCCCCCTACAGACCCTACGGACCCCTACGGACCCCTACAGACCCTGGAGCCCCCTACAGACCCTGGAGCCCCCTACAGACCCTGGAGCCTACAGACCCTGGAGCCCCCTACAGACCCTACGGACCCCTACAGACCCTGGAGCCCCTACAGACCCTGGGGCCCCCTACAGACCCTGGAGCCCCCTACGGACCCTACGGACCCCTACGGACCTGGAGCCCCTTACAGACCCTGGAGCCCCCTACGGACCCTACGGACCCCTACAGACCCTGGAGCCCCCTACAGACCCTGGAGCCCCCTACAGACCCTGGAGCCCCCTACGGACCCCTACGGACCCCTACGGACCCTGGAGCCCCCTACAGACCCTGGAGCCCCCTACAGACCCTGGAGCCCCCTACAGACCCTGGAGCCCCCTACAGACCTTTGTTCCCTACACAGCGCATTACTTTAGACCAGAGCCCTTCTATGGGCCCTGACACCGTATTCCCTACATGTAATGTCACCATACAGTGCATTCGGAAAGTATTCAGACCACATGACTTTTTTCACATTTTCTTAACTCAGCCTTATTCTAAATGGATTAAATAAAACATTTTCTATAATCAATATACACACAATATACCACAATGACAAAGTGAAAACAGGTTTTTTGATTTTTTCGTTGTTGTTGCAAATGTATTAAAAATTAAAAACAGAAATACCTTATTTACATCAGTATTCAGACACTTTGCTATGAGTCTCAAATTTGAGGTCAGGTGCATCCTGTTTCCACTAATCATCCTTGAAATGTTTCTACAGCTTGATTGGAGTCCACCTGTGGTAAATTCAATATGATTGGACATGATTTGGAAAGGCACACACCTGTCAATATAATGTCTCACAGTTGACAGTGCGTGTCAGAGCAAAAACCAAGCCATGAGGTTGATGGAATCGTCCCCAGAGCTCCGAGACAGGATTGTGTCAAGGCACAGATCTGGGGAAGGGTACCAAAACATTTCTGCAGCATTGAATGTCCTTAAGAACACAGTGGCCTCCATCATTCTTAAATGGAAGAAGTTTGGAACCACCAGGACTCTTCCTAGAGTTGGCCACCTGGCCAAACTGAGCAATTGGTGGGGAAGGGCCTTGGTCAGGAGGTGACCAAGAACAATGAGTCACTCTGACAGGGCTATAGAATTCCTCTGTGGAGATGGGAGAACCTTCCAGAAGGACAACCATCTCTGCATCACTCCCAATCAAGACTTTATGTTAGTGGCCAGATGAAGCCACTCCTCAGTAAAGGCTCATGACAACCCACTTGGAGTTTGCCAAAGGCACCTAAAGACTCTCAGGCCATGAGAAACAAGACTCTCTGGTCTGATGAAACCAGATTGAACTTTTGGCCTGAATTCCAAGCGTCATATCTGAAGGAAACCTGGCACCATCCCTACGGTGAAACATGGTGGTGGCAGCATCATGCTGTGGGGATGTTTTTCAGCTGTAGGGACTGGGAGACTAGTCAGGATCGAGGAAAGATGAACAAAGCAAAGTACAGACAGAACTTTGATAAAAATCTGCTCCAAAGTGCTCAGGACCTCAGACTGGGTCGAAGGTTCACCTTCTAACGGGACAACGACCTAAGCACACAACCAAGACAATGCAGGAGTGGCTTCGGGACAAGTCTCTGAATGTCCTTGGTGGCCCAGACAGAGCTCGGACTTGAACCCAATCGAACATCTCTGGATAGACCTGAAACTAGCTGTGCAGCGATATACATCAACCTGACAGAGTTTTGAGAGGGATCTGCAGAGAAGAATGGGAGAAACTCACAAATACAGGTGTGCCAAGCTTATAGTGTCACCCAAGAAGACTCAAGGCTGTAAATCACTGAAAGGTGCTTCAACAAAGTGCTTCAACAAAGTGCTTCAACAAAGTCTTCAACAAAGTACTGAGTAAAGGGTCTGAATCTTATGTAAATGTGACATTTACATTTTTTAAAAAATGTTTTTTTACAAATATGCAAAAATATATTTTTGCTTTATCATTATAGTGTGTGTTTAGATAGACGAGGGGAAAAAAACTATTTAATCTTTTTTTTTTTTAATAAATATGGCTAATAACGTAACAAAATGTGGAAAAGTGAGAGGGTCTGAATACAACTGTAGCAACTTCAGAAGTTAGATGGCGTTCCTTATTCCCTGCACTATGGGCATGCACTCCGGTGCCGACAGAGATGGCCGCCTCGATTCGCTATGGGCAACAAGGTAGTACGCTTTCTGAATACAGAGTGCCATTTGAGACAAGACCACAGTGTAGTTTGTATATATGACCCTGACCTGATCAGGCAGAGTGAGCACCAGGCTGGGGCTGGTGTGGTTGAGGATCCTGCTGTGGAAGTAGTCACTACAGGAGGCCAGTACAGAGCAGTGGGCCCTGAACGCCCTGCCACCTGCCACTAGTGTAACATCACACAACACATCACTCAGTCTCTGGTCGTTGAGACGCGTCAGGACGTGGGAGCTGTGAACCGTAGACTGGAACGTGAACACCGAGGTACGGTCGCCCCTGAGAGACATGGTGGTGACAACCTGACAAGCTGCTGGGACAAATATCAGACAGACATAAACAAGATGAATAGACACGAACAACTGTTGGGGTAGGTTGGAGTCATTAAAACTCATTTTTCAACCACTCCACAAATGTCTTGTTAACAAACTATAGTTTTGGCAAGTTGGTTAGGACATCTACT
>NW_026280352.1:0-2238 GCF_023373465.1 Oncorhynchus keta | reverse complement strand
ATGGCATCGGACCGAGCTCTGCATCTGTCCTCGTGCTCCTAGACCTTAGTGCTGCTTTTGATACCATCGATCACCACATTCTTTTGGAGAGATTGGAAACCCAAATTGGTCTACACGGACAAGTTCTGGCCTGGTTTAGGTCTTATCTGTCGGAAAGATATCAGTTTGTCTCTGTGAATGGTTTGTCCTCTGACAAATCAACTGTACATTCGGTGTTCCTCAAGGTTCTGTTTAGGACCACTATTGTTTTCACTATATATTTTACCTCTTGGGGATGTTATTCGAAAACATAATGTAAACTTTCACTGCTATGCCGGATGACACACAGCTGTACATTTCAATGAAACATGGTGAAGCCCCAAAATTGCCCTCGCTAGAAGCATGTGTTTCAGACATAAGGAAGTGGATGGCTGCAAACTTTCTACTATTAAACTCGGACAAAACAGAGATGCTTGTTCTAGGTCCCAGAAACAAAGAGATCTTCTGTTGAATCTGACAATTAATCTTAATGGTTGTACAGTCGTCTCAAATAAAACTGTGAAGGACCTCGGCGTTACTCTGGACCCTGATCTCTCTTTTGAAGAACATATCAAGACCATTTCGAGGACAGCTTTTTTTCCATCTACGTAACATTGCAAAAATCAGAAACTTTCTGTCCAAAAATGATGCAGAAAAATTAATCCATGCTTTTGTCACTTCTAGGTTAGACTACTGCAATGCTCTATTTTCCGGCTACCCGGATAAAGCACTAAATAAACTTCAGTTAGTGCTAAATACGGCTGCTAGAATCCTGACTAGAACCAAAAAATGATCATATTACTCCAGTGCTAGCCTCTCTACACTGGCTTCCTGTCAAAGCAAGGGCTGATTTCAAGGTTTTACTGCTAACCTACAAAGCATTACATGGGCTTGCTCCTACCTACCTCTCTGATTTGGTCCTGCCGTACATACCTACACGTACGCTACGGTCACAAGACGCAGGCCTCTAATTGTCCCTAGAATTTCTAAGCAAACAGCTGGAGGCAGGGCTTTCTCCTATAGAGCTCCATTTTTATGGAACGGTCTGCCTACCCATGTCAGAAGAGACGCAAACTCGGTCTCAACCTTTAAGTCTTTACTGAAGACTCATCTCTTCAGTGGGTCATATGATTGAGTGTAGTCTGGCCCAGGAGTGGGAAGGTGAACGGAAAGGCTCTGGAGCAACGAACCGCCCTTGCTGTCTCTGCCTGGCCGGTTCCCCTCTTTCCACTGGGATTCTCTGCCTCTAACCCTGTTACGGGGCTGAGTCACTGGCTTGCTGGGGCTCTCTCGTGCCGTCCCTGGGGGGGTGCGTCACCTGGGTGGGTTGATTCACTGTTGTGGTCGGCCTGTCTGGGTTGCCCCCCTTGGAGTTGTACCGTGGCGGAGATCTTTGTAAGGCTATACTCGGCCTTGTCTCAGGATGGTAAGTTGGTGGTTGAAGATATCCCTCTAGTGGTGTGGGGGATGTGCTTTGGCAAAGTGGGTGGGGTTATATCCTTCCTGTTTGGCCCTGTCCGGTGTCCTCGGATGGGGCCACAGTGTCTCCTGACCCCTCCTGTCTCAGCCTCCAGTATTTATGCTGCAGTAGTTTATGTGTCGGGGGGCTAGGGTCAGTTTGTTATATCCTGGAGTACTTCTCCTGTCCTATTCGGTGTCCTGTGTGAATCTAAGTGTGCGTTCTCTAATTCTCTCCTTCTCTCTTTCTTTCTCTCTCTCGGAGGACCTGAGCCCTAGGACCATGTCCCAGGACTACCTGACATGAGGACTCCTTGCTGTCCCCCAGTCCACCTGGCCATGCTCCTGCTCAGTTTCAACTGACCTGAGCCCTAGGACCGTGCCCCAGGACTACCTGACATGAAGGCTCCTTGCTGTCCCCAGTCCACCTGACTGTGCTGCTGCTCCAGTTTCAACTGTTCTGCCTTATTATTATTCGACCATGCTGGTCATTTATGAACATTTGAACATCTTGGTCATGTTCTGTTATAATCTCTACCCGGCACAGCCAGAAGAGGACTGGCCACCCCACATAGCCCGGTTCCTCTCTAGGTTTCTTCCTAGGTTTTGGCCTTTCTAGGGAGTTTTTCCTAGCCACCGTGCTTTTACACCTGCATTGTTTGCTGTTTGGGGTTTTAGGCTGGGTTTCTGTACAGCACTTTGAGATATCAGCTGATGTACGAAGGGCTATATAAATAAATTTGATTTGATTTGATTTGATTT
>NW_026280351.1:0-2761 GCF_023373465.1 Oncorhynchus keta | reverse complement strand
TACAGTCCACAGTATTCAGGAAGAGGAGTAGCAGCAGTAGAGGAGGGTACAGTCCACAGTATTCAGGAAGAGGAGTAGCAGCAGTAGAGGAGGGGTACAGTCCACAGTATTCAGGAAGAGGAGTAGCAGCAGTAGAGGAGGGGTACAGTCCACAGTATTCAGGAAGAGGTAGCAGCAGTAGAGGAGGGGTACAGTCCACAGTATTCAGGAAGAGGAGTAGCAGCAGTAGAGGAGGGTACAGTCCACAGTATTCAGGAAGAGGAGTAGCAGCAGTAGAGGAGGGGTACAGTCCACAGTATTCAGGAAGAGGAGTAGCAGCAGTAGAGGAGGGTACAGTCCACAGTATTCAGGAAGAGGAGTAGCAGCAGTAGAGGAGGGGTACAGTCCACAGTATTCAGGAAGAGGAGTAGCAGCAGTAGAGGAGGGTACAGTCCACAGTATTCAGGAAGAGTAGCAGCAGTAGAGGAGGGTACAGTCCACAGTATTCAGGAAGAGGAGTAGCAGCAGTAGAGGAGGGGTACAGTCCACAGTATTCAGGAAGAGGAGTAGCAGCAGTAGAGGAGGGTACAGTCCACAGTATTCAGGAAGAAGAGTAGCAGCAGTAGAGGAGGGGTACAGTCCACAGTATTCATGAAGATTAGCAGCAGTAGAGGAGGGTACAGTCCACAGTATTCAGGAAGATGAGTAGCAGCAGTAGAGGAGGTACAGTCCACAGTATTCAGGAAGAGGAGTAGCAGCAGTAGAGGAGGTACAGTCCACAGTATTCAGGAAGAAGAGAATCAGCAGTAGAGGAGGGTACAGTCCACAGTATTCAGGAAGATGGTAGCAGCAGTAGAGGAGGGTACAGTCCACAGTATTCAGGAAGATGGTAGCAGCAGTAGAGGAGGTACAGTCCACAGTATTCAGGAAGAGGAGTAGCAGCAGTAGAGGAGGGTACAGTCCACAGTATTCAGGAAGAGAGTAGCAGCAGTAGAGGAGGGGTACAGTCCACAGTATTCAGGAAGAGGAGTAGCAGCAGTAGAGGAGGGATACAGTCCACAGTATTCAGGAAGAGGAGTAGCAGCAGTAGAGGAGGGTACAGTCCACAGTATTCAGGAAGAGGAGTAGCAGCAGTAGAGGAGGGTACAGTCCACAGTATTCAGGAAGAGGAGTAGCAGCAGTAGAGGAGGGGTACAGTCCACAGTATTCAGGAAGAGGAGTAGCAGCAGTAGAGGAGGGTACAGTCCACAGTATTCATGAAGATTAGCAGCAGTAGAGGAGGGTACAGTCCACAGTATTCAGGAAGAGGAGTAGCAGCAGTAGAGGAGGGTACAGTCCACAGTATTCAGGAAGAGGAGTAGCAGCAGTAGAGGAGGGGTACAGTCCACAGTATTCAGGAAGAGGAGTAGCAGCAGTAGAGGAGGGTACAGTCCACAGTATTTAGGAAGAGGAGTGCAGAGGAGGGGTACAGTCCACAGTATCTCAGGAAGAGGAGTAGCAGCAGTAGAGGAGGGGTACAGTCCACAGTATTCAGGAAGAGGAGTAGTAGCAGTAGAGGAGGGGTACAGTCCACAGTATTCAGGAAGAGGAGTAGCAGTAGAGGAGGTACAGTCTGGTATTCAAGAAGAGGAGTAGCAGTAGAGGAGGGTACAGTCCACATTGTTCAGGAAGAGGAGTAGCAGTAGAGGAGGGTACAGTCCTACAGTATTCAGGAAGAGGAGTAGCAGCAGTAGAGGAGGGGTACAGTCCACAGTATTCAGGAAGAGGAGTAGCAGCAGTAGAGGAGGTACAGTCCACAGTATTTATGGAAGATTAGCAGCAGTAGAGGAGGGTACAGTCCACAGTATTCAGGAAGAGTAGCAGCAGTAGAGGAGGGTACAGTTACAGTATTCAGGAAGAGGTAGCAGCAGTAGAGGAGGGTACAGTCCACAGTATTCAGGAAGAGGTAGCAGCAGTAGAGGAGGTACAGTCCACAGTATTCAGGAAGAGGAGTAGCAGCAGTAGAGGAGGGTACAGTCCACAGTATTCAGGAAGAGGAGTAGCAGCAGTAGAGGAGGAGTACAGTCCACAGTATTCAGGAGAGTAGCAGCAGTAGAGGAGGGATACAGTCCACAATCATGCAGAAGAGAGTAGCAGCAGTAGAGGAGGTACAGTCCACAGTATTCAGGAAGAGGAGTAGCAGCAGTAGAGGAGAATTTGATCCACAGTATTCAGGAAGATGATAGCAGCAGTAGAGGAGGTGATCACAGTGTTCAGGAAGAGGAGTAGCAGCAGTAGAGGAGGGGTACAGTCCACAGTATTCAGGAAGAGGAGTAGCAGCAGTAGAGGAGGGGTACAGTCCACAGTATTCAGGAAGAGGAGTAGCAGCAGTAGAGGAGGGGTACAGTCCACAGTATTCAGGAAGATGAGTAGCAGCAGTAGAGGAGGGGTACAGTCCACAGTATTCAGGAAGAGGAGTAGCAGCAGTAGAGGAGGTACAGTCCACAGTATTCAGGAAGAGGAGTAGCAGCAGTAGAGGAGGGGTACAGTCCACAGTATTCAGGAAGAGGTAGCAGCAGTAGAGGAGGGGTACAGTCCACAGTATTTAGGAAGAGGAGTAGCAGCAGTAGAGGAGGGGTACAGTCCACAGTATTCAGGAAGAGGAGTAGCAGCAGTAGAGGAGGGGTACAGTCCACAGTATTCAGGAAGAGGAGTAGCAGTAGAGGAGGGGTACAGTCCACAGTATTCAGGAAGAGGAGTAGCAGCAGTAGAGGAGGGTACAGTCCACAGTATTCAGGAAGAG